>NW_022325076.1:0-1541 GCF_002776525.5 Piliocolobus tephrosceles | reverse complement strand
ATTCCATTCCATTCCGTATTCCATTCCATTTTCCATTCCATTCCATTCCATTACATTCCATATTCCATTTCATTCTATTCCATATTCCTTTCCATTCCATTTCATATTCAATTCCTTTCCATTTTCCATTCGTTTCCAATACATTACATATTCCATTCCATTGCATTTCATATTCCATTCCAATCTTTCTGTTCCGTTCGATTCGATTCCATTCCCTATTCCATTCCATTCAGTATTCCTTTCCTTTATGTATTCCTTTCCAGTCCATTCCATTTCATTCCATTCCCTATACCATTTCGTTCCATTCCATTCACTATTCCATTCAATATTGCATTCCATTCCATTTCATTGAATATTCCATTCCCTTCTATTCCATATTCCATTCCATTCCATATTCCATTCCATTCCATATTCCATTCCATTCCATATTCCATTTCATACCATATTCCATTCCATTCCATATTTCATTCCTTTCCATTTTCCATTCCATAACACATTCCATTCCACTCCATATTCCATTCCATTCCATTTCATTCCATTCCATTCCGTATTGCATTCCTTTCCGTTCCTTTCTGTTCCATTCCATTTCATATTCCATTTCATTTCATTGCATTCCATACTCCATTCCATTCCATATTCCTCTCCATTCCATTTCATTTCATATTCCTTTCTGTTCCATGTTCCATTCCGTTCTATTCCATATTCCATTCCATTCCAAACTTCATTCCATTCCATTCCATTCCATATTGCATTCCATTCCATTCTATTCCATTCTTATTTCATTCCATTACATTCCATATTTCATTCCACTCTATACTATTCCTTTCCATATTCCATTCTCTTCCACATGCCATTCCATTCCTTTCCATATTGCTTTTCATTCCATTACATTCCATTCTTTTTCCATTCCATTACATTCTATATTCCATTCCATTTCATTCTATTCCATTCCATATTCCATTCCATTCCATTCCGTTCCATATTCCATTCCATTTCATATTCCATTCCATTCCATATTCCCTTCCATTCCATTTCATTCAGTTCCATATTCCTTTCCATTCTATTTCATTACATTCCATATTCCATTCCATTCCATATTGCATACCATTCCATTTATCATTTTTTCCATTCCATATTTCATTCCATTCCATTCCATATTTCATTCCATTCCATATTCCATTGCATTTAATATTCCATTCCATTCCTTTCCACTCCATTCCATATTCCATTCCATTCAATTTCATTCTAATTCATTCCATTCCATTTCATTCCATATTCCATTACTTCCCATTCCATATTCCAATGCATTCCCTTCCATTCCGTTCCAAATTCCATTCCATTCTATTCCATTCCTTTTCATATACTATTCCTTTACTTTCCATATTTCATTATATTCCATATTCCATTCCACTGTCTTCCATATTCCATTCGATTCCATTATATTGCATTCCATTTTATATTCCATGCCATTTGATATTCCATTCCATTCCGTGTTCTGTTGCATTCCATATTCCATTCCATTCCGTTCTATTCCATTCCGT
>NW_022325075.1:0-3307 GCF_002776525.5 Piliocolobus tephrosceles | reverse complement strand
GTCTCTGCATGGCACAGTGCTGTCCAGTGAGTAGGAAGGCAGGTACAGATGTGTGATTCTAGCTTGACAGGACCTATCTGGATTATTTCCCTCTTGGGACTGAACAGCAGAACTAAAACAAGATTTTTCTTTCTCCATACTTTTTCTACCACAAACTTCTGTAACCTTTCCTTATGGAAACCACCCTTCCTCTGTATTCATTCTAGTCCTGTGCCTGTCCCCCAGCAGTAACTAATTAACCAAAATAACAACTTTTCATAGCATAGTTGCATTCAAGGGTATATTCCAACTCTAATAGTCTATATTACTGCTGTTTTTAATTAGTCTTTTGCAAGCGTCATTTCAAAGGAGACTGAATTTGAGTTGTTTTCTCTATATGCATTTAGTGTGCCAGGACAGCCATATTTGGAGGAACCCTACCAAAATATCTGTTTCCAAGCTTTCCTGACTATTTTACAATCTCCAAAATCATCTGATATGGATGATATCACATTTTGCATGGTAAGTGAACTATCATTGATCTAGTGAATGTCATGGATGTGTCTAGAAGCAGAGTGGAAAAGTGTTACTAATGAGTTTTATTTGCAGTATTAGCTTTTTTTTTTTTTTTTTTGAGACGGAGTCTCGCTCTGTCACCCAAACTGGAGTGCAGTGGCCGGATCTCAGCTCACTGCAAGCTCTGCCTTTTGGGTTCACGCCATTCTCCTGCCTCAGCCTCCCGAATAGCTGGGACTACAGGCGCCCGCCACCTCGCCCAGCTAGTTTTTTGTATTTTTTAGTAGAGACGGGGTTTCACCGGGTTAGCCAGGATGGTCTCGATCTCCTGACCTTGTGATCCACCCGTCTCGGCCTCCCAAAGTGCTGGGATTACAGGCTTGAGCTACCGAGCCTGGCCTTGCACTATTAGCTTTGTCTAGAGCAATACACATATATGAAATGTTTGTAACCTGAAAAGACTAAAATCATACCATTTCGGTTTAAATTATAAGAAGCTTTTTATTTGCTACATATTACAATTCTAGCTTTTTAGAGGAAACTATTCTTTTTCTTTCTGAGTATAAAAGCAACAGTTGCAGGCTAGTGACTATCTTTAAGATGGAAGTGAAGAGAGATTTCACCAAATATATCTGCAATATTTTATTTCTTTTTAAAAAATATGATGCAAATGACAGTTTGTTAACATCTTTTAAATTTAGAGTAACACATTTCAAATGTCATATATCTAAGATAAAGTTCCTTCTAGTCGCCTGCTCAGATATAGCCACTGAAGACAATTTGTGCTATGTGCTCTCAGTTTTTTTTTATGTGTGTAAATGAGCATATTTACAACTTTAAATGGGGTCATATTTAACATGCTGTTTTGTAACTTTCTTGTTTTGTTAAAACTTAATATCTCTGGGACATCTATTCCGTTCCTGTTAATATACCTCATACTTTCTAGCTGGAAGACCTTGGACAAATTAGTTAACTTCTTGGAGCCTCCATGTTCCTGCCTGAAAAGGGACTAATATAACCGCATTGTGGGGTTCTTAAGAGAAGTAGATGAAATAAAGCATTCAAAGGGTCTGCCGTTCCTGTTGTTGAGTTTTACATTTAGCAGAGGGTTAGCTTCTTTATAATTATTATCATAATCATCATAACTGAAGTTTTTAAAGTTTTCCCACTATTTCAAACAAGACTACAGTTCACATCATCCCAATGCAGGAAGTATTTCTTAAGGACAGAGTTCTAGAAATGAGATTACTGAGTCAAGAAATCAATCTTGGTCAGAATTGTCCTCCAGAAACCAAGTTTTTATAATTTATCATCTGTTCCCACATACATCCCCTTGCTTTTAAGAGGGCTGGGTTTGCCATGTTACAGAGCTTCCCCAATTCTGATCTGTGCTATCTCTTTTTTATCCCTTATGACATTTTTCTTGCTAAACATCTTCTCTCTTTTTTCTTACTCACCATTTGTACATACGGGTTTATAAACGTGTACAATAAGACCACTTCATTATTCTTTTCTTCTAGAAAAGAATTCATGGTAGTTTATCAGGTCTCCTTGGATCTTCATCTCTGCTCTGTGTGTGTATGTGTGTGTCTAAAGGTTTTTTTCATCATCCAGAGACTGTCTCTCTTCCTTCCTAAGTGGTGCTAGTAAGTTGATTCCTGGACAACCAGATTTTATTCTGCCTTCTAACTGGGTCTCCCTTTCCCCGCTAGTTACTGCAAAATGCATTAAAAGGTATACAGTCACTTCTAAATGGTGGGAGAATGAAACTAACACAGACTGATGAACTTGGAGCACTTTTAGCTGTGCCAAAGGTAAGGCAAGTCTTCATATGATCATTGTCTTTCCTGTTTCAACCCATGGTACAAGGACCACTTTACGTCCTTATTCTCAGGCTAACTTTGAGGTATTAAAAGTTCTTACATGTATTTTGAGAAAGTAGACAAAAATGTTCATATTCAAAGACACTTAAGAACAGAAAATAAAAAATCTCCATTTAATAAATGCATCAACATTTTAAAATTATCTCTGAGTCTTAGGAAGGGAATAGGTAGGGGGGTATGACCTGTAGAAGATTTAATTATAGATTATGTTGTACCTGTTTGTACTTGCAAGAAGAGCCAGTGCTTCTCCTTGGCTTTCTCCTCCAAGTAGTAGGCAGGCCAACCAAGACGTGTGTCAGTGGGCAGCTTCCGAGTGTGCCTGTCAGTCGGAAAGTCAGGCCAGCATCTCCGGGGACCCAGCTTCTTCACCCCGCAAAGTAAGAAGTAATTCTTTGCTTGTGGCATTCTCTTGCTCTGACATCAAATAGAGAGATAGCTATAGGTGGAGACAGGTAAATAAAAATGATAAATTGGTTTAAAAAAATTATAGACAGATAAAGTAATTGGATAAATTTTATGAATAAATAAGAAAACTAAAACCAGACCTGATTTGATCTGACCAAACCAGATCCAGCTGTAGGCCAGATAAACTTCAGCTCTTCTTTAAGCCCTACGCCTTCAAGGTATCTATTTTCTGTCTCATTTATATTTCCTTAGTAGGCTTTTGAACATTAATCTGTGAGTGTTCTGATCCAGACATGGTAAATAGTTCTGTTTTATGATTAATGGTTTTTTTGGTTTTGTGTGTGTGTGTGTGTCCTTGATTTATCATTATTAGAAGTTCATGTTTCACGGACTGCCCGGACTAAACATAGAGATGCCCACGGTGTTATACCCAACTCCGCTTCCTCAGTATGATGGGCGAACACCTATCAAACCACAGCAATCAGAATCCAGTGCTTCTCGACCAACTTTGGTACATTTATGTT
>NW_022325074.1:0-3293 GCF_002776525.5 Piliocolobus tephrosceles | reverse complement strand
AACATAAATGTACCAAAGTTGGTCGAGAAGCACTGGATTCTGATTGCTGTGGTTTGATAGGTGTTCGCCCATCATACTGAGGAAGCGGAGTTGGGTATAACACCGTGGGCATCTCTATGTTTAGTCCGGGCAGTCCGTGAAACATGAACTTCTAATAATGATAAATCAAGGACACACACACACACACAAAACCAAAAAAACCATTAATCATAAAACAGAACTATTTACCATGTCTGGATCAGAAAACTCACAGATTAATGTTCAAAAGCCCACTAAGGAAATATAAATGAGACAGAAAATAGATATCTTGAAGGTGTAGGGCTTAAAGAAGAGCTGAAGTTTATCTGGCCTCCAGCTGGATCTGGTTTGGTCAGATCAAATCAGGTCTGGTTTCAGTTTCCTTATTTATTCATAAAATTTATCCAATTACTTTATCTGTCTATAATTTTTTTAAACAAATTTATCATTTTTATTAACCTGTCTCCACCTATAGCTATCTCTCTATTTGATGTCGGAGCAAGAGAATGCCACAAGGAAAGAATTACTTCTTACTTTGCTGGCTGAAGAAGCTGGGTCCCCGGAGATGCTGGCCTGACTTTCCGACTGACAGGCACACTCGGAAGCTGCCCACTGACACACGTCTTGGTTGGCCTGCCTACTACTTGGAGAAGAAAGCCAAGGAGAAGCACTGGCTCTTCTTGCAAGTACAAACAGGTACAACATAATCTATAATTAAATCTTCTACAGGTCATACCCCCCTACCTATTCCCTTCCTAAGATTCAGAGATAATTTTAAAATGTTGATGCATTTATTAAATGGAGATTTATTATTTTCTGTTCTTAAGTGTCTTTGAATATGAACATTTTTGTCTACTTTCTCAAAATATATGTAAGAAGTTTTAATACCTCAAAGTTAGCCTTAGAATAAGGCTGTAAAGTGGTCCTTGTACCATGGGTTGAAACAGGAAAGACAATGATCATATGAAGACTTGCCTTACCTTTGGCACAGCTAAAAGTGCTCCAAGTTCATCAGTCTGTGTTAGTTTCATTCTCCCACCATTTAGAAGTGACTGTATACCTTTTAATGCATTTTGCAGTAACTAGCGGGGAAAGGGAGACCCAGTTAGAAGGCAGAATAAAATCTGGTTGTCCAGGAATCAACTTACTAGCACCACTTAGGAAGGAAGAGAGACAGTCTCTGGATGATGAAAAAAACCTTTAGACACACACATACACACACAGAGCAGAGATGAAGATCCAAGGAGACCTGATAAACTACCATGAATTCTTTTCTAGAAGAAAAGAATAATGAAGTGGTCTTATTGTACACATTTATAAACCCGTATGTACAAATGGTGAGTAAGAAAAAAGAGAGAAGATGTTTAGCAAGAAAAATGTCATAAGGGATAAAAAAGAGAGAGCACAGATCAGAATTGGGGAAGCTCTGTAACATGGCAAACCCAGCAAGCGGATGTATGTGGGAACAGATGATAAATTATAAAAACTTGGTTTCTGGAGGGCAATTCTGACCAAGATTGATTTCTTGACTCAGTAATCTCATTTCTAGAACTCTGTCCTTAAGAAATACTTCCTGCATTGGGATGATGTGAACTGTAGTCTTGTTTGAAATAGTGGGAAAACTTTAAAAACTTCAGTTATGATGATTATGATAATAATTATAAAGAAGCTAACCCTCTGCTAAATGTAAAACTCAACAACAGGAACGGCAGACCCTTTGAATGCTTTATTTCATCTACTTCTCTTAAGAACCCCACAATGCGGTTATATTAGTCCCTTTTCAGGCAGGAACATGGAGGCTCCAAGAAGTTAACTAATTTGTCCAAGGTCTTCCAGCTAGAAAGTATGAGGTATATTAACAGGAACGGAATAGATGTCCCAGAGATATTAAGTTTTAACAAAACAAGAAAGTTACAAAACAGCATGTTAAATATGACCCCATTTAAAGTTGTAAATATGCTCATTTACACACACAAAAAAACTGAGAGCACATAGCACAAATTGTCTTCAGTGGCTATATCTGAGCAGGAGACTAGAAGGAACTTTATCTTAGATATATAACATTTGAAATGTGTTACTCTAAATTTAAAAGATGTTACCAAACTGTCATTTGCATCATATTTTTTAAAAAGAAATAAAATATTGCAGATATATTTGGTGAAATCTCTCTTCACTTCCATCTTAAAGATAGTCACTAGCCTGCAACTGTTGCTTTTATACTCAGAAAGAAAAAGAATAGTTTCCTCTAAAAAGCTAGAATTGTAATATGTAGCAAATAAAAAGCTTCTTATAATTTAAACCGAAATGGTATGATTTTAGTCTTTTCAGGTTACAAACATTTCATATATGTGTATTGCTCTAGACAAAGCTAATAGTGCAAGGCCAGGCTCGGTAGCTCAAGCCTGTAATCCCAGCACTTTGGGAGGCCGAGACGGGTGGATCACAAGGTCAGGAGATCGAGACCATCCTGGCTAACCCGGTGAAACCCCGTCTCTACTAAAAAATACAAAAAACTAGCTGGGCGAGGTGGCGGGCGCCTGTAGTCCCAGCTATTCGGGAGGCTGAGGCAGGAGAATGGCGTGAACCCAAAAGGCAGAGCTTGCAGTGAGCTGAGATCCGGCCACTGCACTCCAGTTTGGGTGACAGAGCGAGACTCCGTCTCAAAAAAAAAAAAAAAAAAGCTAATACTGCAAATAAAACTCATTAGTAACACTTTTCCACTCTGCTTCTAGACACATCCATGACATTCACTAGATCAATGATAGTTCACTTACCATGCAAAATGTGATATCATCCATATCAGATGATTTTGGAGATTGTAAAATAGTCAGGAAAGCTTGGAAACAGATATTTTGGTAGGGTTCCTCCAAATATGGCTGTCCTGGCACACTAAATGCATATAGAGAAAACAACTCAAATTCAGTCTCCTTTGAAATGACGCTTGCAAAAGACTAATTAAAAACAGCAGTAATATAGACTATTAGAGTTGGAATATACCCTTGAATGCAACTATGCTATGAAAAGTTGTTATTTTGGTTAATTAGTTACTGCTGGGGGACAGGCACAGGACTAGAATGAATACAGAGGAAGGGTGGTTTCCATAAGGAAAGGTTACAGAAGTTTGTGGTAGAAAAAGTATGGAGAAAGAAAAATCTTGTTTTAGTTCTGCTGTTCAGTCCCAAGAGGGAAATAATCCAGATAGGTCCTGTCAAGCTAGAATCACACATCTGTACCTGCCTTCCTACTCACTGGACAGCACTGTGCCATGCAGAGAC
>NW_022325073.1:0-3498 GCF_002776525.5 Piliocolobus tephrosceles | reverse complement strand
ATTCTAGTCATTAGCAGCTAAAAGATGGATTCTTTAAGTTAGAAAGATCTCTAAATTACAAAAGAATAGTTCAGAGATTTCTTATTCTAAACAACTGTCTTATTTATAGTCACTGGAAGATTAAATTAAAAGACACGTAATAGTGTCATGGCTTGCCTTAGAAATTCTCTTGACGAGATTAAAGAGCAAAAGTCTGACCTGAAACAAAGCTAAAATCCTTCATATGCTCGAACTGCCTGCCCTGGGTCCCTGTGTGGTCTGCAGTGCCGGCCACTCCATCTTGCAGTCCTTTTTTTTTTGTTTGTTTAAGACCAAGTTTCACGCTTGTCGCCCAGGCTGGAGTGCAACAGCACAATCTCGGCTCACTGCAACCTCCGCCTCCCGGGTTCAAGTGATTCTCCTGCCTCAGCCTCCTGAGTAGCTGGGATTACAGACATGCACCACCATGCCCAGCTAATTTTTGTATTTTTAGTAGAGACGGGGTTTCACCATGTTGACCAGGATGGTCTCAATCTCTTGACCTCATGATCCACCCGCCTCGGTCTCCCAAAGTGCTGGGATTACAGACATAAGCCACCACGCCTGGCCCCACCTTGCAGTCTTGTAGTTGAAATTCCACACTTTCACTGTCGCAGCCTGGATGCAGGCCCTGATCAGGAAGCCAGTCCCTTTTGGTTTGATATTTGTGTGACTTTTGACTTTGTGGTGTATCCACTTATCATTGATCCTTTCCCCTTCCATAGATGACTTTTGGCTTTCTGTCATCTCCTGTCTGAGGGGTTACACGGGGCTCTTAGGCTTTTGTGTATAGATGGTCAGCTGAAGGACTGAGACCCTGGAAGATATGACTGGCAGATGTGGGTTGTACCCCATTTGTGGCTAGTAAAACTTTCTCTTCTTTGAGCTGTCTTTGAGGTGATTCTGGATCCGGTGAGGACTGCTGTGCACCTCTCTGGAGATGCCTTGTGTACCCTTGGTTAAGTCATAATCTTGATTAAGCCTTATTGGTTTTGGTGAGCCAATTGTGGGGGGTACCTTTGTTTAAAAAAAAAAAGATCCGATGGTACAATCTCCTGTAATCCCAGCACTTTGGGAGGCTGAGGCAGGAGGATCACTTGAGCCCAGGAGTTCAAGACCAGCCTGGGAAGCAAAGTGAGATCCTGTCTCTACAAAAATACAAAAATTAGCCATGTGTTGTGGCAGGGGACTGTAGTCCCAGCCACTCAGGAGGCTGCGCTGGGAGAATTTCTTAAGCCTGCATAATTGAGGCTGCAGTGAGAGCTGTGATCATGCCACTGCACTCCAGCCTGTAGGACAGAGTGAGACTGTATCCAAAAAAAGTTACTCTTTTTTTCTTTTTGAGACTGTCTCACTCTGTCACCTAGCTGGAGTGCAGTGGTGCAATCTCAGCTCACTGCAACCTTCACCTCTAAGGTTCAAACAATTCTCATACCTCAGCCTCCCAAGTAGCTGGGATTACAGGTACATGCCACCACTCCTGGCCTTTTTTTTTTTTTTTTTTTTTTTTTTGTATTTTCAGTAGAGATGGGGTTTCACCATGTTGACCAGGTTGGTCTTGAACTCCTGGCCTCAAGTGATCCACCTGTCCCAGCCTCCCAAAGTGTTGAGATTACAGGCATGAGCTACCATGCCCAGCCATAAAGATAGTTTTTATGTTGTTTGTTACAATAAAATAGAAGGGCTAGACATGGTGGCTTACATTTGTAATACCAACACTTTGGGTGGCTGAGGCAGGAGGATCACTTGAGGCCAGGAGTTTGAGACCAGACTGGGCAACATAGCAAGACCTCAATCTCTACAAAAAAAAAACTTAAAAAATTGGCTGGGTGTGGTGATGCATGCCTGTAGTCTCAGCTACAGTCCAGGAGTTGAAGGCTGCAGTGAGCTATGATTGCACCACTGCACTCAAGCCTGGGTAACAAAGCGAGACCCTGTCCTAAAAATAAATAAATACATTAAAAGAAAAGTAAATAAAACAGAAATATCTTCAGAATTTAATTTAGACATGTTTGCCTGGGTCTAATTATTCAGACAGGTTTGTACTGTCTCTGTTGGGTGTTTTAAGGTCATAAAACTGAATTGATAATTGGGGGAAAAAGAAAACAGAAAAATTTCAAGAGGTTATAAAAGATTTATGAAAATCTTATTTTGTGTAATAAAAACCGATATTGAATGGATCTATTTATAAGAGTTTACTAAAATTAGCTTTAACATTAATACACTGATGCAAAGGTAGAATTTGGTTTTCTCTTTTAAACAAAATTTTCATGTAGTATTCATAAGAAATAGTAAATAATTTTTGTTTACCTTGTAAGCAAACTGCATATAAAAGAGGGGAGAGATGGATTTTGTTTTCTTCATGCTGTCTTCATCACATTTTCTGATTGAGAGAGTCTTCTTTCTATCAAAGAGTAAAAGTTTTTGGTTTTTAAAATCTTTACATTACCACTTGGAATAATCATCACTAATGAATGACTATTACTTTATAGTGGCTTGTGATCCATCCTATTTTTATCAAACATTTTTATCCATCCTGTTTTAATCTGTCCTGTTTTTATCAATCCTGTTTTGAACTGTTGATATTTGGAAAATTTCCCAAAATCTAATTTCAAATTATAAAACTAAGTATTTTTCAGGAAGAACTTCTGGAAGTCTGAAAGGGACATATTAGGCTTATTTCATATGAAAAATCATATGGAAAGACTGGCCAAATAAGAAATTGTATTTAAATTTCTTTCAGTTGAAGTTATAAAAATGTGTTATTAATATGTGTTCCAAAATGGTATGGGATTACTGAAATTCTGATATGTCTTGGCATATGTTATCAGTAATAATAATTATTATAGTAAATTGCTGAATGTCACAGAAATAACCACATTTCCTTGTCAATTGTGTTTTTAACCATGGCTATTTTAAGTATTTTTTCATCTACAGACAATTTTTGTTTTACTTTGATTCTTCTCAGAAAGCAGTTTATGATTTACTATACTCAAAAGCTTGCTTCTTCTTCAAGGAAATTTATAACAAAGACCTTGACAACTCTTGGATACATATTTCTGTTAAGTTTGGATATCGTATCATTGAACTAGGCAAAAATTTCCAGAACTCTGATAAGAAAAGGTGATGGATTCCTGAAGATTGCTAACCCAACAACAAGAGTTAATTATGTGGGACTAAACTGATAGAGGACTGACATTTTTTTTCTTGACTCTTTGGTTTGAAACATTGTGGATTCTTTTTATGCTTTGTTTTCCAGAGTCAAGAAAACTTTTTTCTCAAGCTATCTATAGCTTTGAACAATTGAACAAAATTGAAACATTTATCTCTCTACCAGATTTCTCCAGAATTTGGAAACTATTTGCAAGTATTTTTAATGTCAATCTAGTTATTTGCATAACTTCAGTAAGAATTTTTTTTTTTTTTTTTAAAGAACAGGACACAGTTGGAGACACTGGTTATTTTACCCAGGTTTTAACT
>NW_022325072.1:0-3498 GCF_002776525.5 Piliocolobus tephrosceles | reverse complement strand
AGTTAAAACCTGGGTAAAATAACCAGTGTCTCCAACTGTGTCCTGTTCTTTAAAAAAAAAAAAAAAAATTCTTACTGAAGTTATGCAAATAACTAGATTGACATTAAAAATACTTGCAAATAGTTTCCAAATTCTGGAGAAATCTGGTAGAGAGATAAATGTTTCAATTTTGTTCAATTGTTCAAAGCTATAGATAGCTTGAGAAAAAAGTTTTCTTGACTCTGGAAAACAAAGCATAAAAAGAATCCACAATGTTTCAAACCAAAGAGTCAAGAAAAAAAATGTCAGTCCTCTATCAGTTTAGTCCCACATAATTAACTCTTGTTGTTGGGTTAGCAATCTTCAGGAATCCATCACCTTTTCTTATCAGAGTTCTGGAAATTTTTGCCTAGTTCAATGATACGATATCCAAACTTAACAGAAATATGTATCCAAGAGTTGTCAAGGTCTTTGTTATAAATTTCCTTGAAGAAGAAGCAAGCTTTTGAGTATAGTAAATCATAAACTGCTTTCTGAGAAGAATCAAAGTAAAACAAAAATTGTCTGTAGATGAAAAAATACTTAAAATAGCCATGGTTAAAAACACAATTGACAAGGAAATGTGGTTATTTCTGTGACATTCAGCAATTTACTATAATAATTATTATTACTGATAACATATGCCAAGACATATCAGAATTTCAGTAATCCCATACCATTTTGGAACACATATTAATAACACATTTTTATAACTTCAACTGAAAGAAATTTAAATACAATTTCTTATTTGGCCAGTCTTTCCATATGATTTTTCATATGAAATAAGCCTAATATGTCCCTTTCAGACTTCCAGAAGTTCTTCCTGAAAAATACTTAGTTTTATAATTTGAAATTAGATTTTGGGAAATTTTCCAAATATCAACAGTTCAAAACAGGATTGATAAAAACAGGACAGATTAAAACAGGATGGATAAAAATGTTTGATAAAAATAGGATGGATCACAAGCCACTATAAAGTAATAGTCATTCATTAGTGATGATTATTCCAAGTGGTAATGTAAAGATTTTAAAAACCAAAAACTTTTACTCTTTGATAGAAAGAAGACTCTCTCAATCAGAAAATGTGATGAAGACAGCATGAAGAAAACAAAATCCATCTCTCCCCTCTTTTATATGCAGTTTGCTTACAAGGTAAACAAAAATTATTTACTATTTCTTATGAATACTACATGAAAATTTTGTTTAAAAGAGAAAACCAAATTCTACCTTTGCATCAGTGTATTAATGTTAAAGCTAATTTTAGTAAACTCTTATAAATAGATCCATTCAATATCGGTTTTTATTACACAAAATAAGATTTTCATAAATCTTTTATAACCTCTTGAAATTTTTCTGTTTTCTTTTTCCCCCAATTATCAATTCAGTTTTATGACCTTAAAACACCCAACAGAGACAGTACAAACCTGTCTGAATAATTAGACCCAGGCAAACATGTCTAAATTAAATTCTGAAGATATTTCTGTTTTATTTACTTTTCTTTTAATGTATTTATTTATTTTTAGGACAGGGTCTCGCTTTGTTACCCAGGCTTGAGTGCAGTGGTGCAATCATAGCTCACTGCAGCCTTCAACTCCTGGACTGTAGCTGAGACTACAGGCATGCATCACCACACCCAGCCAATTTTTTAAGTTTTTTTTTTGTAGAGATTGAGGTCTTGCTATGTTGCCCAGTCTGGTCTCAAACTCCTGGCCTCAAGTGATCCTCCTGCCTCAGCCACCCAAAGTGTTGGTATTACAAATGTAAGCCACCATGTCTAGCCCTTCTATTTTATTGTAACAAACAACATAAAAACTATCTTTATGGCTGGGCATGGTAGCTCATGCCTGTAATCTCAACACTTTGGGAGGCTGGGACAGGTGGATCACTTGAGGCCAGGAGTTCAAGACCAACCTGGTCAACATGGTGAAACCCCATCTCTACTGAAAATACAAAAAAAAAAAAAAAAAAAAAAAAAAGGCCAGGAGTGGTGGCATGTACCTGTAATCCCAGCTACTTGGGAGGCTGAGGTATGAGAATTGTTTGAACCTTAGAGGTGAAGGTTGCAGTGAGCTGAGATTGCACCACTGCACTCCAGCTAGGTGACAGAGTGAGACAGTCTCAAAAAGAAAAAAAGAGTAACTTTTTTTGGATACAGTCTCACTCTGTCCTACAGGCTGGAGTGCAGTGGCATGATCACAGCTCTCACTGCAGCCTCAATTATGCAGGCTTAAGAAATTCTCCCAGCGCAGCCTCCTGAGTGGCTGGGACTACAGTCCCCTGCCACAACACATGGCTAATTTTTGTATTTTTGTAGAGACAGGATCTCACTTTGCTTCCCAGGCTGGTCTTGAACTCCTGGGCTCAAGTGATCCTCCTGCCTCAGCCTCCCAAAGTGCTGGGATTACAGGAGATTGTACCATCGGATCTTTTTTTTTTTAAACAAAGGTACCCCCCACAATTGGCTCACCAAAACCAATAAGGCTTAATCAAGATTATGACTTAACCAAGGGTACACAAGGCATCTCCAGAGAGGTGCACAGCAGTCCTCACCGGATCCAGAATCACCTCAAAGACAGCTCAAAGAAGAGAAAGTTTTACTAGCCACAAATGGGGTACAACCCACATCTGCCAGTCATATCTTCCAGGGTCTCAGTCCTTCAGCTGACCATCTATACACAAAAGCCTAAGAGCCCCGTGTAACCCCTCAGACAGGAGATGACAGAAAGCCAAAAGTCATCTATGGAAGGGGAAAGGATCAATGATAAGTGGATACACCACAAAGTCAAAAGTCACACAAATATCAAACCAAAAGGGACTGGCTTCCTGATCAGGGCCTGCATCCAGGCTGCGACAGTGAAAGTGTGGAATTTCAACTACAAGACTGCAAGGTGGGGCCAGGCGTGGTGGCTTATGTCTGTAATCCCAGCACTTTGGGAGACCGAGGCGGGTGGATCATGAGGTCAAGAGATTGAGACCATCCTGGTCAACATGGTGAAACCCCGTCTCTACTAAAAATACAAAAATTAGCTGGGCATGGTGGTGCATGTCTGTAATCCCAGCTACTCAGGAGGCTGAGGCAGGAGAATCACTTGAACCCGGGAGGCGGAGGTTGCAGTGAGCCGAGATTGTGCTGTTGCACTCCAGCCTGGGCGACAAGCGTGAAACTTGGTCTTAAACAAACAAAAAAAAAAGGACTGCAAGATGGAGTGGCCGGCACTGCAGACCACACAGGGACCCAGGGCAGGCAGTTCGAGCATATGAAGGATTTTAGCTTTGTTTCAGGTCAGACTTTTGCTCTTTAATCTCGTCAAGAGAATTTCTAAGGCAAGCCATGACACTATTACGTGTCTTTTAATTTAATCTTCCAGTGACTATAAATAAGACAGTTGTTTAGAATAAGAAATCTCTGAACTATTCTTTTGTAATTTAGAGATCTTTCTAACTTAAAGAATCCATCTTTTAGCTGCTAATGACTAGAAT
>NW_022325071.1:0-3438 GCF_002776525.5 Piliocolobus tephrosceles | reverse complement strand
CATTAGCAGCTAAAAGATGGATTCTTTAAGTTAGAAAGACCTCTAAATTACAAAAAATATAGTTCAGAGATTTCTTATTCTAAACAACTGCCTTACTTATATTCACTGGAAGATTAAATTAAAAGACACGTAATAGTGTCATGGCTTGCCTTAGAAATTCTCTTGACGAGATTAAAGAGCAAAAGTCTGACCTGAAACAAATACAAAATCCTTCATATGCTCCAACTGCCTGCCCTGGGTCCCATGTGTGATCTGCAGTGCCGGCCACTCCATCTTGCAGTCCTTTTATTTTTTTTAAGACCAAGTTTCACGCTTGTTGCCCAGGCTGGAGAGGCTGGAGTACAACGGCGCTATCTCAGCTCACTGCAACCTCCGCCTCCCAGGTTCAAGTGATTCTCCTGCCTCAGCCTCCTGAGTAGCTGGGATTACAGGCATGCACCACCATGCCCAGCTAATTTTTGTATTTTTACTAGAGACAAGGTTTCACCATGTTGACCAGGATGGTCTCAATCTCTTGACCTCATGATCCGCCCTCCTTGGTCTCCCAAAGTGCTGGGATTACAGACATGAGCCACCACGCCTGGCCTCACCTTGCAGTCTTGTAGTTGAAATTCCACACTTTCACTGCTGCAGCCTGGATGCAGGCCCTGGTCAGGAAGCCAGTCCCTTTTGGTTTGATATTTGTGTGACTTTTGACTTTGTGGTACATCCACTTATCATTGATGCTTTCCCCTTCCATAGATGACTTTTGGCTTTCTGTCATCTCCTGTCTGAGGGGTTACACGGGGCTCTTAGTCTTTTTTGTATAGATGGTCAGCTGAAAGGCTGAGACCCTGGAAGATATGACTGGCAGATGTGGGTTGTACCCCATTTGTGGCTAGTAAAACTTTCTCTTCTTTGAGCTGTCGTTGAGGTGATTCTGGATCCGGTGAGGACTGCTGTGAACCTCTCTGGAGATGCCTTGTGTACCCTTGGTTAAGTCATAATCTTGATTAAGCCTTATTGGTTTTGGTGAGCCAATTGGGGGGGGTACCTTTGTTTAAAAAAAAAGATCCAATGGTACAATCTCCTGTAATCCCAGCACTTTGGGAGGCTGAGGCAGGAGGATCACTTGAGCCCAGGAGTTCAAGACCAGCCTGGGAAGCAAAGTGAGATCCTGTCTCTACAAAAATACAAAAATTAGCCATGTGTTGTGGCATGGGATTGTAGTCCCAGCCACTCAGGAGGCTGAGCTGGGAGAATTTCTTAAGCCTGCATAATCGAGGCTGCAGTGAGAGCTGTGATCATGCCACTGCACTCCAGCCTGTGGGACAGAGTGAGACTGTCTCCAAAAAAAAGTTACTCTTTTTTTCTTTTTGAGACTATCTCACTCTGTCACCTAGCTGGAGTGGAGTGGTGCAATCTCAGCTCACTGCAACCTTCACCTCTAAGGTTCAAACAATTCTCATACCTCAGCCTCCCAAGTAGCTGGGATTACAGGTACATGCCATCACTCCTGGTCTTTTTTTTTTTTTTAAATATTTTCAGTAGAGATGGGGTTTCACCATGTTGACCAGGTTGGTCTTGAACTCCTGGCCTCAAGTGATCCACCTGTCCCAGTCTCCCAAAGTGCTGAGATTACAGGCATGAGCTACCATGCCCAGCCATAAAGATAGTTTTTATGTTGTTGTTACAATAAAATAGAAGGGCTAGACATGGTGGCTTACATTTGTAATACCAGCAGTTTGGGTGGCTGAGGCAGGAGGATCACTTGAGGCCAGGAGTTTGAGACCAGACTGGGCAACATAGCAAGACCCCAATCTCTACAAAAAAAACTTAAAAAATTGGCTGGGTGTGGTGATGCATGCCTGTAGTCTCAGCTACAGTCTAGGAGTTGAAGGCTGCAGTGAGCTATGATTGCACCACTGCACTCAAGCCTGGGTAACAAAGCGAGACCCTGTCCTAAAAATAAATAAATACATTAAAAGAAAAGTAAATAAAACAGAAATATCTTCAGAATTTAATTTAGACATGTTTGCCTGGGTCTAATTATTCGGACAGGTTTGTACTGTCTCTGTTGGGTGTTTTAAGGTCATAAAACTGAATGGATGGTTGGGGGAAAAAGAAAACAGAAAAATTTCAAGAGGTTATAAAAGATTTATGAAAATCTTATTTTGTGTAATAAAAACTGATATGGAATGGACCTATTTATAAGAGTTTATTAAAATTAGCTTTAGCATTAATACACTGTTGCAAAGGTAGAATTTGGTTTTCTCTTTTAAACAAAATTTTCATGTAGTATTCATAAGAAATAGTAAATGATTTTTGTTTACCTTGTAAGCAAACTGCATATAAAAGAGGGGAGAGATGGATTTTGTTTTCTTCATGCTGTCTTCATCACGTCTTCTGATTGTTTGAGAAACAGAGTCTCCTTTCTATCAAAGAGTAAAAGTTTTCGGTTTTTAAAATCTTTACATTACCACTTGGAATAATCATCACTAATGAATGACTATTACTTTATAGTGGCTTGTGATCCATCCTATTTTTATCAAACATTTTTATCCATCCTGTTTTTATCTGTCCTGTTTTTATCAATCCTGTTTGAACTGTTGATATTTGGAAAACTTCACAAAATCTAATTTCAAATTATAAAACTAAATATTTTTCAGGAAGAACTTCTGGAAGTCTGAGAGGGACATATTAGGCTTATTTCATATGAAAAATCGTATGGAAAGACTGGCCAAATAAGAAATTGTATATAAATTTCTTTCAGTTGTAGTTATAAAAATGTCTTATTAATATGTGTTCCAAAATGGTATGAAATTCTGATATGTCTTGGTATATGTTATCAGTAATAATTATAATTATTATAGTAAATTGCTGAATGTCACAGAAATAACCACATTTCCTTGTCAATTGTGTTTTTAACCATGGCTATTTTAAGTATTTTTTCATCCACAGGCAATTTTTGTTTTACTTTGATTCTTCTCAGAAAGCAGTTTATGATTTACTATACTCAAAAGCTTGCTTCTTCTTCAAGGAAATTTATAACAAAGACCTTGACAAGTACTCTTGGATACATATTTCTGTTAAGTTTGGATATCATATCATTGAACTAGGCAAAAATTTCCAGAACTCTGATAAGAAAAGGTGATGGATTCCTGAAGATTGCTAACCCAACAACAAGAGTTAATTATGTGGAACTAAACTGATAGAGGACTGAAATGTTTTTTCTTGACTCTTTGGTTTGAAACATTGTGGATTCTTTTTATGCTTTGTTTTCCAGAGTCAAGAAAACTTTTTTCTCTTAAGCTATCTATAGCTTTGAACAATTGAACAAAATTGAAACATTTATGTCTCTATCAGATTTCTCCAGAATTTGGAAACTATTTGTAAGTATTTTTAATTTATGTCAATCTAGTTATTTGCATAACTTCAGTAAGTTTTTTTTTTTTTTTT
>NW_022325070.1:0-3438 GCF_002776525.5 Piliocolobus tephrosceles | reverse complement strand
AAAAAAAAAAAAAAAACTTACTGAAGTTATGCAAATAACTAGATTGACATAAATTAAAAATACTTACAAATAGTTTCCAAATTCTGGAGAAATCTGATAGAGACATAAATGTTTCAATTTTGTTCAATTGTTCAAAGCTATAGATAGCTTAAGAGAAAAAAGTTTTCTTGACTCTGGAAAACAAAGCATAAAAAGAATCCACAATGTTTCAAACCAAAGAGTCAAGAAAAAACATTTCAGTCCTCTATCAGTTTAGTTCCACATAATTAACTCTTGTTGTTGGGTTAGCAATCTTCAGGAATCCATCACCTTTTCTTATCAGAGTTCTGGAAATTTTTGCCTAGTTCAATGATATGATATCCAAACTTAACAGAAATATGTATCCAAGAGTACTTGTCAAGGTCTTTGTTATAAATTTCCTTGAAGAAGAAGCAAGCTTTTGAGTATAGTAAATCATAAACTGCTTTCTGAGAAGAATCAAAGTAAAACAAAAATTGCCTGTGGATGAAAAAATACTTAAAATAGCCATGGTTAAAAACACAATTGACAAGGAAATGTGGTTATTTCTGTGACATTCAGCAATTTACTATAATAATTATAATTATTACTGATAACATATACCAAGACATATCAGAATTTCATACCATTTTGGAACACATATTAATAAGACATTTTTATAACTACAACTGAAAGAAATTTATATACAATTTCTTATTTGGCCAGTCTTTCCATACGATTTTTCATATGAAATAAGCCTAATATGTCCCTCTCAGACTTCCAGAAGTTCTTCCTGAAAAATATTTAGTTTTATAATTTGAAATTAGATTTTGTGAAGTTTTCCAAATATCAACAGTTCAAACAGGATTGATAAAAACAGGACAGATAAAAACAGGATGGATAAAAATGTTTGATAAAAATAGGATGGATCACAAGCCACTATAAAGTAATAGTCATTCATTAGTGATGATTATTCCAAGTGGTAATGTAAAGATTTTAAAAACCGAAAACTTTTACTCTTTGATAGAAAGGAGACTCTGTTTCTCAAACAATCAGAAGACGTGATGAAGACAGCATGAAGAAAACAAAATCCATCTCTCCCCTCTTTTATATGCAGTTTGCTTACAAGGTAAACAAAAATCATTTACTATTTCTTATGAATACTACATGAAAATTTTGTTTAAAAGAGAAAACCAAATTCTACCTTTGCAACAGTGTATTAATGCTAAAGCTAATTTTAATAAACTCTTATAAATAGGTCCATTCCATATCAGTTTTTATTACACAAAATAAGATTTTCATAAATCTTTTATAACCTCTTGAAATTTTTCTGTTTTCTTTTTCCCCCAACCATCCATTCAGTTTTATGACCTTAAAACACCCAACAGAGACAGTACAAACCTGTCCGAATAATTAGACCCAGGCAAACATGTCTAAATTAAATTCTGAAGATATTTCTGTTTTATTTACTTTTCTTTTAATGTATTTATTTATTTTTAGGACAGGGTCTCGCTTTGTTACCCAGGCTTGAGTGCAGTGGTGCAATCATAGCTCACTGCAGCCTTCAACTCCTAGACTGTAGCTGAGACTACAGGCATGCATCACCACACCCAGCCAATTTTTTAAGTTTTTTTTGTAGAGATTGGGGTCTTGCTATGTTGCCCAGTCTGGTCTCAAACTCCTGGCCTCAAGTGATCCTCCTGCCTCAGCCACCCAAACTGCTGGTATTACAAATGTAAGCCACCATGTCTAGCCCTTCTATTTTATTGTAACAACAACATAAAAACTATCTTTATGGCTGGGCATGGTAGCTCATGCCTGTAATCTCAGCACTTTGGGAGACTGGGACAGGTGGATCACTTGAGGCCAGGAGTTCAAGACCAACCTGGTCAACATGGTGAAACCCCATCTCTACTGAAAATATTTAAAAAAAAAAAAAAGACCAGGAGTGATGGCATGTACCTGTAATCCCAGCTACTTGGGAGGCTGAGGTATGAGAATTGTTTGAACCTTAGAGGTGAAGGTTGCAGTGAGCTGAGATTGCACCACTCCACTCCAGCTAGGTGACAGAGTGAGATAGTCTCAAAAAGAAAAAAAGAGTAACTTTTTTTTGGAGACAGTCTCACTCTGTCCCACAGGCTGGAGTGCAGTGGCATGATCACAGCTCTCACTGCAGCCTCGATTATGCAGGCTTAAGAAATTCTCCCAGCTCAGCCTCCTGAGTGGCTGGGACTACAATCCCATGCCACAACACATGGCTAATTTTTGTATTTTTGTAGAGACAGGATCTCACTTTGCTTCCCAGGCTGGTCTTGAACTCCTGGGCTCAAGTGATCCTCCTGCCTCAGCCTCCCAAAGTGCTGGGATTACAGGAGATTGTACCATTGGATCTTTTTTTTTAAACAAAGGTACCCCCCCCAATTGGCTCACCAAAACCAATAAGGCTTAATCAAGATTATGACTTAACCAAGGGTACACAAGGCATCTCCAGAGAGGTTCACAGCAGTCCTCACCGGATCCAGAATCACCTCAACGACAGCTCAAAGAAGAGAAAGTTTTACTAGCCACAAATGGGGTACAACCCACATCTGCCAGTCATATCTTCCAGGGTCTCAGCCTTTCAGCTGACCATCTATACAAAAAAGACTAAGAGCCCCGTGTAACCCCTCAGACAGGAGATGACAGAAAGCCAAAAGTCATCTATGGAAGGGGAAAGCATCAATGATAAGTGGATGTACCACAAAGTCAAAAGTCACACAAATATCAAACCAAAAGGGACTGGCTTCCTGACCAGGGCCTGCATCCAGGCTGCAGCAGTGAAAGTGTGGAATTTCAACTACAAGACTGCAAGGTGAGGCCAGGCGTGGTGGCTCATGTCTGTAATCCCAGCACTTTGGGAGACCAAGGAGGGCGGATCATGAGGTCAAGAGATTGAGACCATCCTGGTCAACATGGTGAAACCTTGTCTCTAGTAAAAATACAAAAATTAGCTGGGCATGGTGGTGCATGCCTGTAATCCCAGCTACTCAGGAGGCTGAGGCAGGAGAATCACTTGAACCTGGGAGGCGGAGGTTGCAGTGAGCTGAGATAGCGCCGTTGTACTCCAGCCTCTCCAGCCTGGGCAACAAGCGTGAAACTTGGTCTTAAAAAAAATAAAAGGACTGCAAGATGGAGTGGCCGGCACTGCAGATCACACATGGGACCCAGGGCAGGCAGTTGGAGCATATGAAGGATTTTGTATTTGTTTCAGGTCAGACTTTTGCTCTTTAATCTCGTCAAGAGAATTTCTAAGGCAAGCCATGACACTATTACGTGTCTTTTAATTTAATCTTCCAGTGAATATAAGTAAGGCAGTTGTTTAGAATAAGAAATCTCTGAACTATATTTTTTGTAATTTAGAGGTCTTTCTAACTTAAAGAATCCATCTTTTAGCTGCTAATG
>NW_022325069.1:0-1355 GCF_002776525.5 Piliocolobus tephrosceles | reverse complement strand
CATTAGCAGCTAAAAGATGGATTCTTTAAGTTAGAAAGACCTCTAAAATACAAAAAATATAATTCAGAGATTTCTTATTCTAAACAACTGCCTTATTTATATTCACTGGAAGATTAAATTAAAAGACACGGAATAGTGTCATGGCTTGCCTTAGAAATTCTCTTGACAAGATTAAAGAGCAAAAGTCTGACCTGAAACAAAGCTAAAATCCTTCATATGCTCCAACTGCCTGCCCTGGGTCCCATGTGTGGTCTGCAGTGCCGGCCACTCCATCTTGCAGTCCATTTTTTTTTTTTTTTAAGACCAGGTTTCACACTTGTCGCCCAGGCTGGAGTGCAAGGGCACGATCTCGGCTCACTGTAACCTCCGCCTCCCGGGTTCAAGTGATTCTCCTGCTTCAGCCTCCTGAGTAGCTGGGATTACAGGCATGCACCACCATGCCCAGCTAATTTTTGTATTTTTAGTAAAGACGGGGTTTCACCGTGTTGACCAGGATGGTCTCAATCTCTTGACTTCATGATCTGCCCACCTCGATCTCCCAAAGTGCTGGGATTACAGACATGAGCCACCACGCCTGGCCCCACCTTGCAGTCTTGTAGTTGAAATTCCACACTTTCAGCTTGGGTGCAGGCCCTGGTCAGGAAGCCAGTCCCTTTTGGTTTGATATTTGTGTGACTTTTGACTTTGTGGTGTACCCACTTGTTACTGATCCTTTCCCCTTCCATAGATGACTTTTGGCTTTCTGTCATCTCCTGTCTGAGGGGTTACACGGGGCTCTTAGGCTTTTGTGTATAGATGGTCAGCTGAAAGGCTGAGACCCTGAAGGGTATGGCTGGCAGATGTGGGTTGTACCCCATTTGTGGCTAGTAAAACTTTCCCTTCTTTAAGCTGTCTTTGAGGTGATTCTGGATCCAGTGAGGACTGCTGTGCACCTCTCTGGAGAGGCCTCATGTGCCCTTGGTTAAGTCATAATCTTGATTAAGCCTTATTGGTTTTGGTGAGCCAACTGGGGGGGTACCTTTGTTTAAAAAAAAAATATCCAATGGTACAATCTCCTGTAATCCCAGCACTTTGAGCGGCTGAGGCAGGAGGATCACTTGAGCCCAGGAGTTCAAGACCAGTCTGGGAAGCAAAGTGAGAACCTGTCTCTACAAAAATACAAAAATTAGACAGGTGTTGTGGCATGGGACTGCAGTCCCAGCCACTCAGGAGGCTGAGCTGGGAGAATGTCTTGAGGCTGCATAGTCAAGGCTGCAGTGAGAGCTGTGATCTTGCCACTGCACTCCAGCCTGTGGGACAGAGTGAGACTGTCTCCAAAAAAAAGTTACTCTTCTTTTTTTCTTTTTGTCTCCAAA
>NW_022325068.1:0-1355 GCF_002776525.5 Piliocolobus tephrosceles | reverse complement strand
TTTGGAGACAAAAAGAAAAAAAGAAGAGTAACTTTTTTTTGGAGACAGTCTCACTCTGTCCCACAGGCTGGAGTGCAGTGGCAAGATCACAGCTCTCACTGCAGCCTTGACTATGCAGCCTCAAGACATTCTCCCAGCTCAGCCTCCTGAGTGGCTGGGACTGCAGTCCCATGCCACAACACCTGTCTAATTTTTGTATTTTTGTAGAGACAGGTTCTCACTTTGCTTCCCAGACTGGTCTTGAACTCCTGGGCTCAAGTGATCCTCCTGCCTCAGCCGCTCAAAGTGCTGGGATTACAGGAGATTGTACCATTGGATATTTTTTTTTTAAACAAAGGTACCCCCCCAGTTGGCTCACCAAAACCAATAAGGCTTAATCAAGATTATGACTTAACCAAGGGCACATGAGGCCTCTCCAGAGAGGTGCACAGCAGTCCTCACTGGATCCAGAATCACCTCAAAGACAGCTTAAAGAAGGGAAAGTTTTACTAGCCACAAATGGGGTACAACCCACATCTGCCAGCCATACCCTTCAGGGTCTCAGCCTTTCAGCTGACCATCTATACACAAAAGCCTAAGAGCCCCGTGTAACCCCTCAGACAGGAGATGACAGAAAGCCAAAAGTCATCTATGGAAGGGGAAAGGATCAGTAACAAGTGGGTACACCACAAAGTCAAAAGTCACACAAATATCAAACCAAAAGGGACTGGCTTCCTGACCAGGGCCTGCACCCAAGCTGAAAGTGTGGAATTTCAACTACAAGACTGCAAGGTGGGGCCAGGCGTGGTGGCTCATGTCTGTAATCCCAGCACTTTGGGAGATCGAGGTGGGCAGATCATGAAGTCAAGAGATTGAGACCATCCTGGTCAACACGGTGAAACCCCGTCTTTACTAAAAATACAAAAATTAGCTGGGCATGGTGGTGCATGCCTGTAATCCCAGCTACTCAGGAGGCTGAAGCAGGAGAATCACTTGAACCCGGGAGGCGGAGGTTACAGTGAGCCGAGATCGTGCCCTTGCACTCCAGCCTGGGCGACAAGTGTGAAACCTGGTCTTAAAAAAAAAAAAAAATGGACTGCAAGATGGAGTGGCCGGCACTGCAGACCACACATGGGACCCAGGGCAGGCAGTTGGAGCATATGAAGGATTTTAGCTTTGTTTCAGGTCAGACTTTTGCTCTTTAATCTTGTCAAGAGAATTTCTAAGGCAAGCCATGACACTATTCCGTGTCTTTTAATTTAATCTTCCAGTGAATATAAATAAGGCAGTTGTTTAGAATAAGAAATCTCTGAATTATATTTTTTGTATTTTAGAGGTCTTTCTAACTTAAAGAATCCATCTTTTAGCTGCTAATG
>NW_022325067.1:0-2289 GCF_002776525.5 Piliocolobus tephrosceles | reverse complement strand
TTTCTTTTTGTCTCCAAAAAAAAGTTACTCTTCTTTTTTTCTTTTTGAGACTATCTCAGTCTGTCACCTAGCTGGAGTGCAGTGGTACAATCTCAGCTCACTGCAACCTTCACCTCTAAGGTTCAAGCAATTCTCATATCTCAGCCTCCCAAGTAGCTGAGATTATAGGCACATGCCACCACTCCTGGTCCTTTTTTTTTTTTTTTTGTATTTTCAGTAGAGACAGAGTTTCACCATGTTGACCAGGTTGGTCTTGAACTCCTGGCCTCAAGTGATCCACCTGTCCCAGCCTCCCAAGGTGCTGAGACTACAGGCATGAGCTACCATGCCCAGCCATAAAGATAGTTTTTATGTTGTTGTTACAATAAAATAGAAGGGCTAGACATGGTGGCTTACATTTGTAAATCCAGCACTTTGAGTGGCTGAGGCAGGAGGATCAGTTGAGGCCAGGAGTTTGAGACCAGACTGGGCAACATAGCAAGACCCATCCTACCAAAAAAAACTTAAAAAATTAGCTGGGTGTGGTGATGCATGCCTGTAGTCTCAGCTACAGTCTAGGAGTTGAAGGCTGCAGTGAGCTATGATTGCACCACTGCACTCAAGCGTGGGTAACAAAGCGAGACCCAGTCTCTAAAAATAGATAAATACATTAAATGAAAAGTAAATAAAACAGAAATATCTTCAGAATTTAATTTAGTCATGTTTGCCTGGGTCTAATTAGTCAGACAGGTTTGTACTATCTCTGTTAGGTGTTTTAAGGTCATAAAACTGAATGGATAGTTGGGGGAAAAAGAAAACAGAAAAATTTCAAGAGGTTATAAAAGATTTATGAAAATCTTATTTTGTGTGATAAAAACCGAGATTGAATGGATCTATTTATAAGAGCTTATTAAAATTAACTTTAGCATTAACACACTGTTGCAAAGGTATAATTTGATTTTTTCTTTTACACAAAATTTTCAGGTAGTATTAATAAGAAATATTAAATGATTTTTGTTTACCTTGTAAGCAAACTGCACATAAAAGAGGGGAGAGATGGATTTTGTTTTCTTCATGCTGTCTTCATTACGTCTTTTGATTGTTTGAGAAACAGAGTCTCCTTTCTATCAAAGAGTAAAAGTTTTTGGTTTTTAAAATCTTTACATTACCACTTGGAATAATCATCAGTAATGAATGACTATTACTTTATAGTGACTTGTGATCCATCCTATTTTTATCAAGCATTTCTATCTATCCTGTTTTTTTCTGTCCTGTTTTTATCAATCCTGTTTTGAACTGTTGATACTTGGAAAACTTCCCAAAATCTAATTTCAAATTATAAAACTAAGTAATTTTTGGGAAGAACTTCTGGAAGTCTGAGAGGGACATATTAGGCTGATTTCATATGAAAAATCATATGGAAAGATTGACCAAATAAGAAATTGTATTTAAATTTCTTTCAGTTGTAGTTATAAAAATGTGTTATTAATATGTGTTCCAAAATGGTATGGAATTACTGAAATTCTGATATGTCTTGGTATATGTTATCAGTAATAATTATGATTATTATAGTAAATTGCTGAATGTCACAGAAATAACTACATTTCCTTGTCAATTGTGTTTTTAACCATGGCTATTTTAAGTCTTTTTTCATCCACAGACAATTTTTGTTTTACTTTGATTCTTCTCAGAAATCAGTTTATGATTTACTATACTCAAAAGCTCGCTTCTTCTTCAAGGAAATTTATAACAAAGACCTTGACATGTACTCTTGGATACATATTTCTGTTAAGTTTGGATATCATATCATGGAACTAGGCAAAAACTTTCAGAACTCTGATAAGAAAAGGTGATGGATTCCTGAAGATTGCTAACCCAACATCAAGCAGAACAAGAGTTAATTACATGGGACTAAACTGATAGAGGACTGAAATTTTTTTCTCGACTCTTTGGTTTGAAACATTGTGGATTCCTTTTATGCTTTGTTTTCCTGAGTGAAGAAAACTTTTTTCTCTTAAGCTATCTATAGTTTTGAACAATTGAACAAAATTGAAACATTTATCTCTCTCTCTACCAGATTTCTCCAGAATTTGGAAACTATTTGTAAGTATTTTTAATTTATGTCAATCTAGTTATTTGCTAGAAATTCAGTAAGAATTTCTTTTTCTTTTTTTTTTTTTTAAATAACAGGACACAATTGGAGACACTGGTTATTTTACCAAGGTTTAAAGTAGAATGGCATATTTTCAGATATGATGAGCCCTTTTAGAAGAACTAAAGTTGATTTTGTAGAGCTAATAAAAATCCTTG
>NW_022325066.1:0-2289 GCF_002776525.5 Piliocolobus tephrosceles | reverse complement strand
CAAGGATTTTTATTAGCTCTACAAAATCAACTTTAGTTCTTCTAAAAGGGCTCATCATATCTGAAAATATGCCATTCTACTTTAAACCTTGGTAAAATAACCAGTGTCTCCAATTGTGTCCTGTTATTTAAAAAAAAAAAAAAGAAAAAGAAATTCTTACTGAATTTCTAGCAAATAACTAGATTGACATAAATTAAAAATACTTACAAATAGTTTCCAAATTCTGGAGAAATCTGGTAGAGAGAGAGATAAATGTTTCAATTTTGTTCAATTGTTCAAAACTATAGATAGCTTAAGAGAAAAAAGTTTTCTTCACTCAGGAAAACAAAGCATAAAAGGAATCCACAATGTTTCAAACCAAAGAGTCGAGAAAAAAATTTCAGTCCTCTATCAGTTTAGTCCCATGTAATTAACTCTTGTTCTGCTTGATGTTGGGTTAGCAATCTTCAGGAATCCATCACCTTTTCTTATCAGAGTTCTGAAAGTTTTTGCCTAGTTCCATGATATGATATCCAAACTTAACAGAAATATGTATCCAAGAGTACATGTCAAGGTCTTTGTTATAAATTTCCTTGAAGAAGAAGCGAGCTTTTGAGTATAGTAAATCATAAACTGATTTCTGAGAAGAATCAAAGTAAAACAAAAATTGTCTGTGGATGAAAAAAGACTTAAAATAGCCATGGTTAAAAACACAATTGACAAGGAAATGTAGTTATTTCTGTGACATTCAGCAATTTACTATAATAATCATAATTATTACTGATAACATATACCAAGACATATCAGAATTTCAGTAATTCCATACCATTTTGGAACACATATTAATAACACATTTTTATAACTACAACTGAAAGAAATTTAAATACAATTTCTTATTTGGTCAATCTTTCCATATGATTTTTCATATGAAATCAGCCTAATATGTCCCTCTCAGACTTCCAGAAGT
This sequence comes from Piliocolobus tephrosceles, assembly GCF_002776525.5. Lineage (NCBI taxonomy): Eukaryota > Metazoa > Chordata > Mammalia > Primates > Cercopithecidae > Piliocolobus > Piliocolobus tephrosceles. Next base: position 1,343 of record NW_022325066.1, on the reverse strand, counting down.
TCTTCCCAAAAATTACTTAGTTTTATAATTTGAAATTAGATTTTGGGAAGTTTTCCAAGTATCAACAGTTCAAAACAGGATTGATAAAAACAGGACAGAAAAAAACAGGATAGATAGAAATGCTTGATAAAAATAGGATGGATCACAAGTCACTATAAAGTAATAGTCATTCATTACTGATGATTATTCCAAGTGGTAATGTAAAGATTTTAAAAACCAAAAACTTTTACTCTTTGATAGAAAGGAGACTCTGTTTCTCAAACAATCAAAAGACGTAATGAAGACAGCATGAAGAAAACAAAATCCATCTCTCCCCTCTTTTATGTGCAGTTTGCTTACAAGGTAAACAAAAATCATTTAATATTTCTTATTAATACTACCTGAAAATTTTGTGTAAAAGAAAAAATCAAATTATACCTTTGCAACAGTGTGTTAATGCTAAAGTTAATTTTAATAAGCTCTTATAAATAGATCCATTCAATCTCGGTTTTTATCACACAAAATAAGATTTTCATAAATCTTTTATAACCTCTTGAAATTTTTCTGTTTTCTTTTTCCCCCAACTATCCATTCAGTTTTATGACCTTAAAACACCTAACAGAGATAGTACAAACCTGTCTGACTAATTAGACCCAGGCAAACATGACTAAATTAAATTCTGAAGATATTTCTGTTTTATTTACTTTTCATTTAATGTATTTATCTATTTTTAGAGACTGGGTCTCGCTTTGTTACCCACGCTTGAGTGCAGTGGTGCAATCATAGCTCACTGCAGCCTTCAACTCCTAGACTGTAGCTGAGACTACAGGCATGCATCACCACACCCAGCTAATTTTTTAAGTTTTTTTTGGTAGGATGGGTCTTGCTATGTTGCCCAGTCTGGTCTCAAACTCCTGGCCTCAACTGATCCTCCTGCCTCAGCCACTCAAAGTGCTGGATTTACAAATGTAAGCCACCATGTCTAGCCCTTCTATTTTATTGTAACAACAACATAAAAACTATCTTTATGGCTGGGCATGGTAGCTCATGCCTGTAGTCTCAGCACCTTGGGAGGCTGGGACAGGTGGATCACTTGAGGCCAGGAGTTCAAGACCAACCTGGTCAACATGGTGAAACTCTGTCTCTACTGAAAATACAAAAAAAAAAAAAAAAGGACCAGGAGTGGTGGCATGTGCCTATAATCTCAGCTACTTGGGAGGCTGAGATATGAGAATTGCTTGAACCTTAGAGGTGAAGGTTGCAGTGAGCTGAGATTGTACCACTGCACTCCAGCTAGGTGACAGACTGAGATAGTCTCAAAAAGAAAAAAAGAAGAGTAACTTTTTTTTGGAGACAAAAAGAAA
>NW_022325065.1:0-1114 GCF_002776525.5 Piliocolobus tephrosceles | reverse complement strand
ATTCTTTTCCTTTCCATACTCCACACTATTCCATTCCATTCCATTCCTTTCCATATTCCATTCCATTCCATATTTCATTGCATTCCATTCCATATTCCAATCCATTCCTTTTCATTCCATTCCATTCCATTTTCCATTCCATTTCATTCCATTCCAATCCAATGAATCCAATTTCAGATTCCATTTCATTCCATATTCCATTACATTGCATTTCATATTCCATTCCATTCCATTCCATTCCATTCCATTCCATAATCCATTCGATTTTTTTCACATTCCATTCCATTCCATTCCATTTTATATTCCACTCCTTTCCATTCCATTCCGTTCCATTACTTTCCATTCCACATTGTTTTCTATACCACATTCCATTCCATTCCACAGTCCATTCCATTCCATATTCCATCCATTCCATTCCATTTCATGTTCCATTCTGTACCATTCCATTCCGTTCCGGTTCATTCCATTCAATTACATATTCCTTTCCATTCCACTTTCCATTCCATTGCATATTACATTTGATAACATTCCATTCCTTATTTCATTCCGTTCCAATCCATTTTATTTCATTCCATATTCCATTCCATTATATTCCATTCCATATTCCATTCCATTATATTCCATTCCATATTCCATTCCATTATATTCCATTCCATATTCCATTCCATTCCATATTCCATTCCATTCCATTACATATTCCATTGCATTCCATTCCCTGTTTCATTCGATTACATTCCATTCCACTCCATATTTCATTCCATTTTACATTCCATTCATTTTATTTCCATATTCCATATCCATTCCTTTCCACTCCACTCCATTCCATTACATTTTATACCCCATTCCTCCCCATTGTTTCCGTTAAATTCCATTCCATTCCACATTCCATTCCATTCTATATTCCATTCCATTCCATACTCCATTCCATTCCATTCCATTCCATTCCATTCCTTTCCATTCCCTGTTGCTTGCCTTTCTGTTCTGTTTCATTCCGTTCCATTCCATTCAATTACATATTCCATTCCATCCCATATTCCATTTCATTCAATTCCATTCCATATTCCATCTCATTGCATTCCATTCCATTCCATTCCATTCCATTCCATATTCTTTT
>NW_022325064.1:0-4213 GCF_002776525.5 Piliocolobus tephrosceles | reverse complement strand
AAATTGGCTGGGCGTTGTGGCGCATACCTGTAATCCCAGCAACTTGGGAGGCTGAGACAGGAGAATCGCTTGAGCCCAGAAGGTGGAGGTTGCAGTGAGCTGAGACTGCACCACTGCATTCCAGCCTGGGCGAATGAGCAAAGCTTCAAATAAAAAAAGAAAATTGAAGAAAAAAGAAAACAAAAGTCTCAAAAAAAAAAAAAAAAAAAAAAAAGAAAAGAAAAAAAAAACAAGGTAAATTGTTCAGTGAAATAAAGATGCAGAAGAGTATATAATATTAACCCATTTGTATAAAGATGGAGGCAGTAAATAAGTATTTGTCTATTCACATTTAAATATGCAAAAGAAACCTAGAAAGACATGCAAGAAAGTAATAATTACATTGTAGCAGGAATGCTATTGATAAACTGAGCAGATGGGGAAGAGGAGTAACAGGAAGGATTTTGAATATATTTTTAAATTTTGTACAATCTGACTCTAACATAGTCTGAAGATTAAACCGTAAAATATATATAGCTAGCCAAAATCATTGTATTTTTCCCTTTTATCTACTCACACCATTACTCTAGTCTATGCCAAAACTACTTTAGAGGCGGCTACCCAAACTCGAGAAGAGTATAGTAATAATAGCTAAACCTCTACATTTTTTTAGCTGCCTCATCACATATGCCAGAGTCTAATAAACTCACATGTACACATTTCAGAATAGTACTGAGTTGTAGAAAAATATGATTTCTCTGACAAAGATAACTAAAAGTGGAGAAGAAAATGAGGAATACACAAGAGTCCATAGGAAAGCACACCAAAACGTGATACAGAAGTCAGCATTTCTTTCTTTCTTTCTTTTTTTTTTCTTCTTGAAACAGGGTGTCACTCTCACCTGTCCCAGGGACTGAAGTACAGTGGTATGACCATGGCTCACTGCAGCCTCGACCTCCCAGGCTCAAGTCATCCTCCTGGCTCAGCTTCCCAAGTAGCTGGAACTACAGGCACATGCCACCATGTGTAACTAAGTCTTTTTATTTTTATTTTTTATATTTACTTTTGCAGAGACCAAGGTCTCCCTATGCTGCCCAGGCTGGTCTCAGACTCCTGTGCTCCAGTGAGCCTCCTACCTTGGCCTCTCAAAGAGCTGGGATTACAGGTGTCGGGCAGCACACCCAGCCTAAAAGTCAACATTTCTTTATATTCAAGCAACAAAGATCCTCAGAGTTAAATAAAATTAATATTCACTAGAAATATCATCTGTCTGGAGATGTACAAAAGAGAAAAAAAGAACCTAAAACAACAGATTTTAGGTCTAACAACAACAACAACAACATGTGGCTCATTTTTCAAAAAAAAATTCCTAACACAAGAAACTATATCCATTTTTAAAAATAGACTTTTCTATTTATTTATTTATTTTGAGACAGTCTCCTTCTGTCACGCAGGCTAATGGTCAATGGTACAATCTTGGCTCACTGCAACCTCCACTCCCCGACTTCAAGCGACTCTCCTGCCTCAGCCTCCCAAGTAGCTGGGACTGACTACAGGCACGCACCACCACACCCGGCTAATTTTTCTATTTTTAGTAGAAACCGGGTTTCACTATGTTGGCCAGGCTGGACTCGAACTCCTGACCTCAGGTGATCCGCCTCCCTTGGTCTTCCAGAGTGCTGGGATTACAGGTGTGAGCTACCTCGCCCAGCCAAAAAAATAAGAATTTTAATTACAAGTATGTATTCAGGCCGGGCGCGGTGGCTCAAGCCTGTAATCCCAGCACTTTGGGAGGCCGAGATGGGCGGATCACGAGGTCAGGAGATCGAGACCATCCTGGCTAACATGGTGAAACACCGTCTCTACTAAAAAAATACAAAAAACTAGCCGGGCGAGGTGGCGGACGCCTGTCGTCCCAGCTACTCGGGAGGCTGAGGCAGGAGAATGGTGTAAACCCGGGAGGCGGAGCTTGCAGTGAGCTGAGATCAGGCCACTGCACTCCAGCCTGGGCCACAGAGTGAGATTGCGTCTCAAAAAAAAAAAAAAAGAAGTATGTATTTAATAGATCATTCTGCATAAAATATCCAATGCTTGTTTGTCTACAAAGTAGAAAAATTGTGGGTCAATACAATAAGGATTCATAAATTACAGCCACTACTGTTAAAAATGAGTAGAAAACACTGTTTAATTTGATGAAATAAAATAAACTACCAGGCATTTGAAAATACTCCACCGCCCCAGTTTTCAATAAAAATTTTTTCAATAAATCTCTGCACTTACCCGCATTATCTGTTCTTTTTTAGGCTCCATCCTGATCGGGACACAGTTCATATCTCTAAAAAAAAAGAAACAGGTAATGAAGAAAGATTTCAGATGATCAAAAACGTCGTATCTTCCCTACAACTTCAAAACTCCTGAAAATGGGAGAGCAGCATTTGTACTAGCTGCCCCCCAAGAATATTTCAGAACTTTCTTCACAAACAGTTGTTTCCGAAGACATGTGATCTTCTTCAGAGGACAAGCAATTTTTTTAAAGTACATTTTAGGCCGGGTCCAGTGGCTCACGCCTGTAATCCCAGCACTTTGGGAGGCCGAGGCGGGCGGATCACGAGGTCGGGAGATCGAGACCATCCTGGCTAACATGGTGAAACCCCGTCTCTACTAAAATAATACAAAAAATTAGCCGGGCGGTGGTGGGCGACTGTAGTCCCAGCTACTCCGGAGGCTGAGGGGAGAGAAGGGCAACAACCCAGGAGGCGGAGCTTGCAGTGAGTTGAGATTGGGCAACAGAGGGAGACTCCATCTCAAAAAATAAAATAAAATAAAATAAAAAATAAAATAAAATAAAACAAACAAATAAATAAAGTACATTTTAACTTTTAAACTCCTGCCATGGGCCAGGCGCGGTGGCTCATGCCTGTAATCCCAGAACTTTGGGAGGCCGAGGCGGATGGATTACCTGAGGTCAGGAGTTTGAGACCAGCCTGACCAACATGGAGAAACCCTGTCTCTACTAAAAATAAAAAAAATTAGCCAGGAGTGGCGGCGCACGCCTGTAATCCCAGCTACTGGGGAGACTGAGGCAGGAGAATTGCTTGAACCCGAGAGGCAAAGGTTGCGGTGAACCAAGATCGTGTCATTGCACTCCAGTCTGGGCAACAAGAACGAAACTCCATCTGAAAGAAACAAAGCAAAACAAAAATCTCCTGCCACAATTTTTTAAATCTTACATTAATGAAAACACAAGGATGCTGGGATTATTTACCTGGGGAGAGGGAGGAAAAAACAAAAAGGTCCTCTCAACACAAGAATGGAGCAAGGCTTTTAACATCTGCCTGTTACCTGTTTACTTCCTGTCCTTTGGGTTTTTTGTTTTTTGTCCTTTTTGAGATGGATTCTCGCTCTGTCATCCTGGCTGGAGCACAGTGGGGCGATCTCGGCTCATTGCAAGCTCCACCTCCCGGGTTCACGCCATTCTCCTGCCTCAGCCTCCTGAGTAGCTGGGACTACAGGTGCCGGCCACCATGCCCGGCTAAGTTTTTTGTATTTTCAGTAGAGACGGGGTTTCACCATATTAGCCAGGATGGTCTCGTTCTCCTGACCTTGTGATCTGCCCGCCTCAGCCTCCCAGAGTGCTGGGATTACAGGCCTGAGCCACCACGCCTGGCCCTTTACTTCCTGTCTTATGGCCAGCTAGGAGGACTGCAGTCAAGTAGGTCTGGTTTCTCTTAAAGAGCCATACTCACGAATTTAGAATTTTAATTTAAGTGGCAAGAAATGATCTCATGCATGCTGATTTCCCTTCTGAAAGGAATTAGGCTAATCAGCTATTATTGTTCAAACACAATGGTACTCAAAATTTATTGTGGATCCCTCTCCTTCCCATCCTCAGAATGTAAAAGCAAAAATAAATGTAGAGCCAGTACTTCCCCTTCTTATGAAACACAGTAAGTTTCAATGGCATTGTCTTACTATGAAGAATAAGTTCCTGAAAGTCGCACTTGAGTATTATTTATATCCCAGTTTGTTTCCAAAAGAGGTTCTGCAGCATACGACATAGTAATATAGGCTGGGCACAGCGGATCACACCTGTAATCCCAACACTTTGGGAGGCTGAGGTAGGCAGATCGTTTGGCCCCAGGGGTTTGAGACCAGCCTGGGCAACATGGCAAAATCCCACCTCTACAAAAAAAAAAAAAAAATTAGTTGGGTGTGGTGGTGGCGCACCTGTAGT
>NW_022325063.1:0-4213 GCF_002776525.5 Piliocolobus tephrosceles | reverse complement strand
ACTACAGGTGCGCCACCACCACACCCAACTAATTTTTTTTTTTTTTTTGTAGAGGTGGGATTTTGCCATGTTGCCCAGGCTGGTCTCAAACCCCTGGGGCCAAACGATCTGCCTACCTCAGCCTCCCAAAGTGTTGGGATTACAGGTGTGATCCGCTGTGCCCAGCCTATATTACTATGTCGTATGCTGCAGAACCTCTTTTGGAAACAAACTGGGATATAAATAATACTCAAGTGCGACTTTCAGGAACTTATTCTTCATAGTAAGACAATGCCATTGAAACTTACTGTGTTTCATAAGAAGGGGAAGTACTGGCTCTACATTTATTTTTGCTTTTACATTCTGAGGATGGGAAGGAGAGGGATCCACAATAAATTTTGAGTACCATTGTGTTTGAACAATAATAGCTGATTAGCCTAATTCCTTTCAGAAGGGAAATCAGCATGCATGAGATCATTTCTTGCCACTTAAATTAAAATTCTAAATTCGTGAGTATGGCTCTTTAAGAGAAACCAGACCTACTTGACTGCAGTCCTCCTAGCTGGCCATAAGACAGGAAGTAAAGGGCCAGGCGTGGTGGCTCAGGCCTGTAATCCCAGCACTCTGGGAGGCTGAGGCGGGCAGATCACAAGGTCAGGAGAACGAGACCATCCTGGCTAATATGGTGAAACCCCGTCTCTACTGAAAATACAAAAAACTTAGCCGGGCATGGTGGCCGGCACCTGTAGTCCCAGCTACTCAGGAGGCTGAGGCAGGAGAATGGCGTGAACCCGGGAGGTGGAGCTTGCAATGAGCCGAGATCGCCCCACTGTGCTCCAGCCAGGATGACAGAGCGAGAATCCATCTCAAAAAGGACAAAAAACAAAAAACCCAAAGGACAGGAAGTAAACAGGTAACAGGCAGATGTTAAAAGCCTTGCTCCATTCTTGTGTTGAGAGGACCTTTTTGTTTTTTCCTCCCTCTCCCCAGGTAAATAATCCCAGCATCCTTGTGTTTTCATTAATGTAAGATTTAAAAAATTGTGGCAGGAGATTTTTGTTTTGCTTTGTTTCTTTCAGATGGAGTTTCGTTCTTGTTGCCCAGACTGGAGTGCAATGACACGATCTTGGTTCACCGCAACCTTTGCCTCTCGGGTTCAAGCAATTCTCCTGCCTCAGTCTCCCCAGTAGCTGGGATTACAGGCGTGCGCCGCCACTCCTGGCTAATTTTTTTTATTTTTAGTAGAGACAGGGTTTCTCCATGTTGGTCAGGCTGGTCTCAAACTCCTGACCTCAGGTAATCCATCCGCCTCGGCCTCCCAAAGTTCTGGGATTACAGGCATGAGCCACCGCGCCTGGCCCATGGCAGGAGTTTAAAAGTTAAAATGTACTTTATTTATTTGTTTGTTTTATTTTATTTTATTTTTTATTTTATTTTATTTTATTTTTTGAGATGGAGTCTCCCTCTGTTGCCCAATCTCAACTCACTGCAAGCTCCGCCTCCTGGGTTGTTGCCCTTCTCTCCCCTCAGCCTCCGGAGTAGCTGGGACTACAGTCGCCCACCACCGCCCGGCTAATTTTTTGTATTATTTTAGTAGAGACGGGGTTTCACCATGTTAGCCAGGATGGTCTCGATCTCCCGACCTCGTGATCCGCCCGCCTCGGCCTCCCAAAGTGCTGGGATTACAGGCGTGAGCCACTGGACCCGGCCTAAAATGTACTTTAAAAAAATTGCTTGTCCTCTGAAGAAGATCACATGTCTTCGGAAACAACTGTTTGTGAAGAAAGTTCTGAAATATTCTTGGGGGGCAGCTAGTACAAATGCTGCTCTCCCATTTTCAGGAGTTTTGAAGTTGTAGGGAAGATACGACGTTTTTGATCATCTGAAATCTTTCTTCATTACCTGTTTCTTTTTTTTTAGAGATATGAACTGTGTCCCGATCAGGATGGAGCCTAAAAAAGAACAGATAATGCGGGTAAGTGCAGAGATTTATTGAAAAAATTTTTATTGAAAACTGGGGCGGTGGAGTATTTTCAAATGCCTGGTAGTTTATTTTATTTCATCAAATTAAACAGTGTTTTCTACTCATTTTTAACAGTAGTGGCTGTAATTTATGAATCCTTATTGTATTGACCCACAATTTTTCTACTTTGTAGACAAACAAGCATTGGATATTTTATGCAGAATGATCTATTAAATACATACTTCTTTTTTTTTTTTTTTGAGACGCAATCTCACTCTGTGGCCCAGGCTGGAGTGCAGTGGCCTGATCTCAGCTCACTGCAAGCTCCGCCTCCCGGGTTTACACCATTCTCCTGCCTCAGCCTCCCGAGTAGCTGGGACGACAGGCGTCCGCCACCTCGCCCGGCTAGTTTTTTGTATTTTTTTAGTAGAGACGGTGTTTCACCATGTTAGCCAGGATGGTCTCGATCTCCTGACCTCGTGATCCGCCCATCTCGGCCTCCCAAAGTGCTGGGATTACAGGCTTGAGCCACCGCGCCCGGCCTGAATACATACTTGTAATTAAAATTCTTATTTTTTTGGCTGGGCGAGGTAGCTCACACCTGTAATCCCAGCACTCTGGAAGACCAAGGGAGGCGGATCACCTGAGGTCAGGAGTTCGAGTCCAGCCTGGCCAACATAGTGAAACCCGGTTTCTACTAAAAATAGAAAAATTAGCCGGGTGTGGTGGTGCGTGCCTGTAGTCAGTCCCAGCTACTTGGGAGGCTGAGGCAGGAGAGTCGCTTGAAGTCGGGGAGTGGAGGTTGCAGTGAGCCAAGATTGTACCATTGACCATTAGCCTGCGTGACAGAAGGAGACTGTCTCAAAATAAATAAATAAATAGAAAAGTCTATTTTTAAAAATGGATATAGTTTCTTGTGTTAGGAATTTTTTTTTGAAAAATGAGCCACATGTTGTTGTTGTTGTTGTTAGACCTAAAATCTGTTGTTTTAGGTTCTTTTTTTCTCTTTTGTACATCTCCAGACAGATGATATTTCTAGTGAATATTAATTTTATTTAACTCTGAGGATCTTTGTTGCTTGAATATAAAGAAATGTTGACTTTTAGGCTGGGTGTGCTGCCCGACACCTGTAATCCCAGCTCTTTGAGAGGCCAAGGTAGGAGGCTCACTGGAGCACAGGAGTCTGAGACCAGCCTGGGCAGCATAGGGAGACCTTGGTCTCTGCAAAAGTAAATATAAAAAATAAAAATAAAAAGACTTAGTTACACATGGTGGCATGTGCCTGTAGTTCCAGCTACTTGGGAAGCTGAGCCAGGAGGATGACTTGAGCCTGGGAGGTCGAGGCTGCAGTGAGCCATGGTCATACCACTGTACTTCAGTCCCTGGGACAGGTGAGAGTGACACCCTGTTTCAAGAAGAAAAAAAAAAGAAAGAAAGAAAGAAATGCTGACTTCTGTATCACGTTTTGGTGTGCTTTCCTATGGACTCTTGTGTATTCCTCATTTTCTTCTCCACTTTTAGTTATCTTTGTCAGAGAAATCATATTTTTCTACAACTCAGTACTATTCTGAAATGTGTACATGTGAGTTTATTAGACTCTGGCATATGTGATGAGGCAGCTAAAAAAATGTAGAGGTTTAGCTATTATTACTATACTCTTCTCGAGTTTGGGTAGCCGCCTCTAAAGTAGTTTTGGCATAGACTAGAGTAATGGTGTGAGTAGATAAAAGGGAAAAATACAATGATTTTGGCTAGCTATATATATTTTACGGTTTAATCTTCAGACTATGTTAGAGTCAGATTGTACAAAATTTAAAAATATATTCAAAATCCTTCCTGTTACTCCTCTTCCCCATCTGCTCAGTTTATCAATAGCATTCCTGCTACAATGTAATTATTACTTTCTTGCATGTCTTTCTAGGTTTCTTTTGCATATTTAAATGTGAATAGACAAATACTTATTTACTGCCTCCATCTTTATACAAATGGGTTAATATTATATACTCTTCTGCATCTTTATTTCACTGAACAATTTACCTTGTTTTTTTTTTCTTTTCTTTTTTTTTTTTTTTTTTTTTTTTGAGACTTTTGTTTTCTTTTTTCTTCAATTTTCTTTTTTTATTTGAAGCTTTGCTCATTCGCCCAGGCTGGAATGCAGTGGTGCAGTCTCAGCTCACTGCAACCTCCACCTTCTGGGCTCAAGCGATTCTCCTGTCTCAGCCTCCCAAGTTGCTGGGATTACAGGTATGCGCCACAACGCCCAGCCAATTT
>NW_022325062.1:0-1043 GCF_002776525.5 Piliocolobus tephrosceles | reverse complement strand
GACACCATAATCCTATTCTTTTGGACAGCAATTAAGCAATAAGAATCAAGAAAAAATTCAATATAATTACTTCACTTCTAGAGAGCCAGAGCAAATAATGTAAGATACAGCATTTATAAATTATCTTTGTGTCTTTTATATCATTTATATACTTTATCTTCGACATGAAAATATATGTACAAAGATATTTTATATAACCATTTATAACCATAAAACTTTTATAAAAGTCTGGCCAGCTGCAGTGGCTCTCACTTGTAATCCCAGCACTTTGGGAGGCTGAGGCGGGTGGATCACTTGAGGTTAGGAGTTCAAGAACAGCCTAGGCAACATGGTAAAACCCCATCTCTACTAAAAACACAAAAAATTCGCTGGACGTATTTGCTACTAGCAATTTTTTTTTTTTTTTTTTTTTTTTTTTTTGAGGCGGAGTCTTGCTCTGTCGCCCGGACTGGAGTGCAGTGGCCGGATCTCAGCTCACTGCAAGCTCCGCCTCCCGGGTTTACGCCATTCTCCTGCCTCAGCCTCCCGCGTAGCTGGGACTACAGGCGCCCGCCACCTCGCCCAGCTAGTTTTTGTATTTTTAGTAGAGACGGGGTTTCACCGTGTTCGCCAGGATGGTCTCGATTTCCTGACCCCGTGATCCGCCCGTCTCGGCCTCCCAAAGTGCTGGGATTACAGGCTTGAGCCACCGCGCCCGGCCACTACTAGCAATTTAAATCCAACAATATATAAGAAGAATAGGCCAGTTGCGGTGACCCACATGGATTACGAAAGTAATCCCAGCACTTTCGGAGGCCAAGGAGGGAGGATCATTTGAGGTCAGGAGATCCGCCTGGCCAACATGGTGAAACCCTGTCTCCAAAAAAAAAAAAACTGAGCATGGTGGCACATGCCTATAATCCCAGCTACTTGGGAGGCTGAGGCAGGAGAATCACTTGAACCCGAGAGGCGGAGGTTATAGTGAGCAGAGATTGCACCACTGTACCCATCTCCAAAAATAATAATAATAATAATAATAATAATAATAATAATAATAATAATAA
>NW_022325061.1:0-1043 GCF_002776525.5 Piliocolobus tephrosceles | reverse complement strand
TTATTATTATTATTATTATTATTATTATTATTATTATTATTATTATTTTTGGAGATGGGTACAGTGGTGCAATCTCTGCTCACTATAACCTCCGCCTCTCGGGTTCAAGTGATTCTCCTGCCTCAGCCTCCCAAGTAGCTGGGATTATAGGCATGTGCCACCATGCTCAGTTTTTTTTTTTTTGGAGACAGGGTTTCACCATGTTGGCCAGGCGGATCTCCTGACCTCAAATGATCCTCCCTCCTTGGCCTCCGAAAGTGCTGGGATTACTTTCGTAATCCATGTGGGTCACCGCAACTGGCCTATTCTTCTTATATATTGTTGGATTTAAATTGCTAGTAGTGGCCGGGCGCGGTGGCTCAAGCCTGTAATCCCAGCACTTTGGGAGGCCGAGACGGGCGGATCACGGGGTCAGGAAATCGAGACCATCCTGGCGAACACGGTGAAACCCCGTCTCTACTAAAAATACAAAAACTAGCTGGGCGAGGTGGCGGGCGCCTGTAGTCCCAGCTACGCGGGAGGCTGAGGCAGGAGAATGGCGTAAACCCGGGAGGCGGAGCTTGCAGTGAGCTGAGATCCGGCCACTGCACTCCAGTCCGGGCGACAGAGCAAGACTCCGCCTCAAAAAAAAAAAAAAAAAAAAAAAAAAAAATTGCTAGTAGCAAATACGTCCAGCGAATTTTTTGTGTTTTTAGTAGAGATGGGGTTTTACCATGTTGCCTAGGCTGTTCTTGAACTCCTAACCTCAAGTGATCCACCCGCCTCAGCCTCCCAAAGTGCTGGGATTACAAGTGAGAGCCACTGCAGCTGGCCAGACTTTTATAAAAGTTTTATGGTTATAAATGGTTATATAAAATATCTTTGTACATATATTTTCATGTCGAAGATAAAGTATATAAATGATATAAAAGACACAAAGATAATTTATAAATGCTGTATCTTACATTATTTGCTCTGGCTCTCTAGAAGTGAAGTAATTATATTGAATTTTTTCTTGATTCTTATTGCTTAATTGCTGTCCAAAAGAATAGGATTATGGTGTC
>NW_022325060.1:0-3977 GCF_002776525.5 Piliocolobus tephrosceles | reverse complement strand
AAATTGGCTGGGCGTTGTGGCGCATACCTGTAATCCCAGCAACTTGGAAGGCTGAGACAGGAGAATCGCTTAAGCCCAGAAGGTGAAGGTTGCAGTGAGCTGAGACTGCACCACTGCATTCTAGCCTGGGCGAATGAGCGAAGCTTCAAATAAAAAAAGAAAATTGAAGAAAAAAGAAAACAAAGGTCTCAAAAAAAAAAGAAAAGAAAAAAAAAACAAGGTAAATTGTTCAGTGAAATAAATTAAGATGCAGAAGAGTATATAATATTAACCCATTTGTATAAAGATGGAGGCAGTAAATAAGTATTTGTCTATTCACATTTGAATATGCAAAAGAAACCTAGAAAGACATGCAAGAAAGTAATAATTACATCGTAGCAGGAATGCTATTGATAAACTGAGCAGATGGGGAAGAGGAGTAACAGGAAGGATTTTGAATACATTTTTAAATTTTGTACAATCTGACTCTATAACATAGTCTGAAGATTAAACCGTAAAACATACATAGCTAGCCAAAATCATTGTATTTTTCCCTTTTATCTACTCACACCATTACTCTAGTCTATGCCAAAACTACTTTAGAGGCGGCTACCCAAACTGGAGAAGAGTATAGTAATAATAGCTAAACCTCTACATTTTTTTAGCTGCCTCATCACATATGCCAGTCTAATAAACTCACATGTAAACATTTCAGAATACTACTGAGTTGTAGAAAAATATGATTTCTCTGACAAAGATAACTAAAAGTGGAGAAGAAAATGAGGAATACCCAAGAGTCCACAGGAAAGCACACCAAAACGTGATACAGAAGTCAGCATTTCTTTTTCTTTCTTTCTTTCGTTCGTTCTTTCGTTCTTTTCTTTCTTTCTTTCTCTTTCTCTCTTTCTCTCCTTCCTTCCTTCCTTTCTTTCTTTCTTCTTTTTCTTTCTTTTTTTCTTCTTGAAACAGGGTGTCACTCTCACCTGTCCCAGGGACTGAAGTACAGTGGTATGACCATGGCTTACTGCAGCCTCGACCTCCCAGGCTCAAGTCATCCTCCTGGCTCAGCTTCCCAAGTAGCTGGAACTACAGGTGCATGTCACCATGTGTAACTAAGTCTTTTTATTTTTTATATTTACTTTTGCAGAGACCAAGGTCTCCCTATGTTGCCCAGGCTGGTCTCAGACTCCTGTGCTCCAGTGAGCCTCCTATCTTAGCTTCTCAAAGAGCTGGGATTACAGGTGTCGGGCAGCACACCCAGCCTAAAAGTCAACATTTCTCTATATTCAAGCAACAAAGATCCTCAGAGTTAAATAAAATTAATATTCACTAGAAACATCATCTGTCTAGAGATGTACAAAAGACAATAAAAGAACCTAAAACAACAGATTTCAGGTCTAACAACAACAACAACAAAATGTGGCTCATTTTTCAAAAAAAATTCCTAACACAAGAAACTATATCCATTTTTAAAAATAGACTTTTTAATTAATTAATTAATTTATTTATTAATTTATTTATTTTGAGACAGTCTCCTTATGTCACACAGGCTAATGGGCAATGGTGCAATCTTGGCTCACTGCAAACTCCACTCCCCGACTTCAAGCGACTCTCCTGCCTCAGTCTTCCAAGTAGCTGGGACTATAGGCACGCACCACCACGCCCAGCTAATTTTTCTATTTTTAGTAGAAACTGGATTTTGCTATGTTGGCCAGGCTGGACTCGAACTCCTGACCTCAGGTGATCCGCCTCCCTCGGCCTTCCGGAGTGCTGGGATTACAGGTGTCAGCTACCTCGCCCAGCCAAAAAAATAAGAATTTTAATTAGAAGTATGTATTTAATAGATCATTCTGCATAAAATATCCAATGCTTGTTTGTCCACAAAGTAGAAAAATTGTGGGTCAATACAATAAGGATTCATAAATTACAGCCACTACTGTTAAAAATGAGTAGAAAACACTGTTTAATTTGATGAAATAAAATAAACTACCAGGCATTTGAAAACACTCCACCGCCCCAGTTTTCAATAAAAATTTTTTCAATAAATCTCTGCACTTACCCCCATTATCTGTTCTTTTTTAGGCTCCATCCTGATGGGGACACAGTTCATATCTCTGAAAAAAAAAAAAAAAAAAAAAAAAGAAACAGGTAATGAAGAAACATTTCAGATGATCAAAAACGTAGTATCTTCCCTACAACTTCAAAACTCCTGAAAACGGGAGAGCAGCATTTGTACTAGCTCCCCCCCAAGAATATTTCAGAACTTTCTTCACAAACAGTCGTTCCCGACCACATGTGATCTTCTTCAGAGGACAAGCAATTTTTTTAAAGTACATTTTAGGCAGGGCCCAGTGTCTCACGCCTGTAATCCCAGCACTTTGGGAGGCCAAGGCGGGCGGATCACGAGGTCGGGAGATCGAGACCATCCTGGCTAACATGGTGAAACCCCGTCTCTACTAAAATAATACAAAAAATTAGCCGGGTGTGGTGGCGGGTGACTGTAGTGCCAGCTACTCGGGAGGCTGAGGCGAGAGAATGACAAGAACCCAGGAGGCGGAGCTTGCAGTGAGTTGAGATTGGGCAACAGAGCCAGACTCCATCTCAAAAAATAAAATAAAATAAAATAAAAAATAAAATAAAATAAACAAACAAATAAAGTACATTTTAACTTTTAAACTCCTGCCATGGGCCAGGCGCGGTGGCTCATGCCTGTCATCCCAGAACTTTGGGAGGCCGAGGCGGATGGATTACCTGAGGTCAGGAGTTTGAGACCAGCCTGACCAACATGGAGAAACCCTGTCTCTACTAAAAATAAAAAAAAATTAGCCAGGATTGGCAGCGCATGCCTGTAATCCCAGCTACTGGGGAGCCTGAGGCAGGAGAATTGCTTGAACCCGGGAGGCAGAGGTTGCGGTGAACCAAGATCGTGTCATTGCACTCCAGTCTGGGCAACAAGAACGAAACTCCATCTAAAAGAAACAAAACAAAACAAAAAAACTCCTGCCACAATTTTTTAAATCTTACATTAATGAAACCACAAGGATGCTGGGCTTATTTACCTGGGGAGAGGGAGGAAAAAAACAAAAAGGTCCTCTCAACACAAGAATGGAGCAAGGCTTTAAACATCTGCCTGTTACCTGTTTACTTCTTGTCCTTTGGTTTTTTTTTGTTTTTGTTTTTGTTTTTTGAGATGGAGTCTCGCTCTGTCGCCCAGGCTGGAGCACAGTGGGGCCATCTCCGCTCATTGCAAGCTCTGCCTCCCGGGTTCACGCCATTCTCCTGCCTCAGCCTCCCGAGTAGCTGGGACTACAGGTGCCCACGACCACGACCGGGTAAGTTTTTTGTATTTTTAGTAGAGACGGGGTTTCACCGTGTTAGCCAGGATGGTCTCCTTCTCCTGACGTTGTGATCCACCCGCCTCAGCCTCCCAGAGTGCTGGAATTACAGGCCTGAGCCACCGGGCCCGGCCCTTTACTTCCTGTCTTCTGGCCAGCTAGGATGACTGCAGTCAAGTAGGTCTGCTTTCTCTTAAAGAGCCATACTCATGAATTTAGAATTTTAATTTAAGTGGCAAGAAATGATCTCATGCATGCTGATTTCCCTTCTGAAAGGAATTAGGCTAATCAGCTATTATTGTTCAAACACAATGGTACTCAAAATTTATTGTGGATCCCTCTCCCTCCCATCCTCAGAATGTAAAAGCAAAAATAAATGTAGAGCCAGTACTTCCCCTTCTTATGAAACACAGTAAGTTTCAATGGCATTGTCTTACTATGAAGAATAAGCTCCTGAAAGTCGCGCTTGAGTATTATTTATATCCCAGTTTGTTTCCAAAAGAGGTTCTGCAGCATATGACATAGTAATATAGGCCGGGCACAGCGGATCACACCTGTAATCCCAACACTTTGGGAAGCTGAGGTAGTCAGATCGCTTGAGCCCAGGGGTTCGAGACCAGCCAGGGCAACATGGCAAAATCCCACCTCTACAAAAAAAAAAAA
>NW_022325059.1:0-3987 GCF_002776525.5 Piliocolobus tephrosceles | reverse complement strand
TTTTTTTTTTTTGTAGAGGTGGGATTTTGCCATGTTGCCCTGGCTGGTCTCGAACCCCTGGGCTCAAGCGATCTGACTACCTCAGCTTCCCAAAGTGTTGGGATTACAGGTGTGATCCGCTGTGCCCGGCCTATATTACTATGTCATATGCTGCAGAACCTCTTTTGGAAACAAACTGGGATATAAATAATACTCAAGCGCGACTTTCAGGAGCTTATTCTTCATAGTAAGACAATGCCATTGAAACTTACTGTGTTTCATAAGAAGGGGAAGTACTGGCTCTACATTTATTTTTGCTTTTACATTCTGAGGATGGGAGGGAGAGGGATCCACAATAAATTTTGAGTACCATTGTGTTTGAACAATAATAGCTGATTAGCCTAATTCCTTTCAGAAGGGAAATCAGCATGCATGAGATCATTTCTTGCCACTTAAATTAAAATTCTAAATTCATGAGTATGGCTCTTTAAGAGAAAGCAGACCTACTTGACTGCAGTCATCCTAGCTGGCCAGAAGACAGGAAGTAAAGGGCCGGGCCCGGTGGCTCAGGCCTGTAATTCCAGCACTCTGGGAGGCTGAGGCGGGTGGATCACAACGTCAGGAGAAGGAGACCATCCTGGCTAACACGGTGAAACCCCGTCTCTACTAAAAATACAAAAAACTTACCCGGTCGTGGTCGTGGGCACCTGTAGTCCCAGCTACTCGGGAGGCTGAGGCAGGAGAATGGCGTGAACCCGGGAGGCAGAGCTTGCAATGAGCGGAGATGGCCCCACTGTGCTCCAGCCTGGGCGACAGAGCGAGACTCCATCTCAAAAAACAAAAACAAAAACAAAAACAAAAAAAAAAAAACCAAAGGACAAGAAGTAAACAGGTAACAGGCAGATGTTTAAAGCCTTGCTCCATTCTTGTGTTGAGAGGACCTTTTTGTTTTTTTCCTCCCTCTCCCCAGGTAAATAAGCCCAGCATCCTTGTGGTTTCATTAATGTAAGATTTAAAAAATTGTGGCAGGAGTTTTTTTGTTTTGTTTTGTTTCTTTTAGATGGAGTTTCGTTCTTGTTGCCCAGACTGGAGTGCAATGACACGATCTTGGTTCACCGCAACCTCTGCCTCCCGGGTTCAAGCAATTCTCCTGCCTCAGGCTCCCCAGTAGCTGGGATTACAGGCATGCGCTGCCAATCCTGGCTAATTTTTTTTTATTTTTAGTAGAGACAGGGTTTCTCCATGTTGGTCAGGCTGGTCTCAAACTCCTGACCTCAGGTAATCCATCCGCCTCGGCCTCCCAAAGTTCTGGGATGACAGGCATGAGCCACCGCGCCTGGCCCATGGCAGGAGTTTAAAAGTTAAAATGTACTTTATTTGTTTGTTTATTTTATTTTATTTTTTATTTTATTTTATTTTATTTTTTGAGATGGAGTCTGGCTCTGTTGCCCAATCTCAACTCACTGCAAGCTCCGCCTCCTGGGTTCTTGTCATTCTCTCGCCTCAGCCTCCCGAGTAGCTGGCACTACAGTCACCCGCCACCACACCCGGCTAATTTTTTGTATTATTTTAGTAGAGACGGGGTTTCACCATGTTAGCCAGGATGGTCTCGATCTCCCGACCTCGTGATCCGCCCGCCTTGGCCTCCCAAAGTGCTGGGATTACAGGCGTGAGACACTGGGCCCTGCCTAAAATGTACTTTAAAAAAATTGCTTGTCCTCTGAAGAAGATCACATGTGGTCGGGAACGACTGTTTGTGAAGAAAGTTCTGAAATATTCTTGGGGGGGAGCTAGTACAAATGCTGCTCTCCCGTTTTCAGGAGTTTTGAAGTTGTAGGGAAGATACTACGTTTTTGATCATCTGAAATGTTTCTTCATTACCTGTTTCTTTTTTTTTTTTTTTTTTTTTTTTCAGAGATATGAACTGTGTCCCCATCAGGATGGAGCCTAAAAAAGAACAGATAATGGGGGTAAGTGCAGAGATTTATTGAAAAAATTTTTATTGAAAACTGGGGCGGTGGAGTGTTTTCAAATGCCTGGTAGTTTATTTTATTTCATCAAATTAAACAGTGTTTTCTACTCATTTTTAACAGTAGTGGCTGTAATTTATGAATCCTTATTGTATTGACCCACAATTTTTCTACTTTGTGGACAAACAAGCATTGGATATTTTATGCAGAATGATCTATTAAATACATACTTCTAATTAAAATTCTTATTTTTTTGGCTGGGCGAGGTAGCTGACACCTGTAATCCCAGCACTCCGGAAGGCCGAGGGAGGCGGATCACCTGAGGTCAGGAGTTCGAGTCCAGCCTGGCCAACATAGCAAAATCCAGTTTCTACTAAAAATAGAAAAATTAGCTGGGCGTGGTGGTGCGTGCCTATAGTCCCAGCTACTTGGAAGACTGAGGCAGGAGAGTCGCTTGAAGTCGGGGAGTGGAGTTTGCAGTGAGCCAAGATTGCACCATTGCCCATTAGCCTGTGTGACATAAGGAGACTGTCTCAAAATAAATAAATTAATAAATAAATTAATTAATTAATTAAAAAGTCTATTTTTAAAAATGGATATAGTTTCTTGTGTTAGGAATTTTTTTTGAAAAATGAGCCACATTTTGTTGTTGTTGTTGTTAGACCTGAAATCTGTTGTTTTAGGTTCTTTTATTGTCTTTTGTACATCTCTAGACAGATGATGTTTCTAGTGAATATTAATTTTATTTAACTCTGAGGATCTTTGTTGCTTGAATATAGAGAAATGTTGACTTTTAGGCTGGGTGTGCTGCCCGACACCTGTAATCCCAGCTCTTTGAGAAGCTAAGATAGGAGGCTCACTGGAGCACAGGAGTCTGAGACCAGCCTGGGCAACATAGGGAGACCTTGGTCTCTGCAAAAGTAAATATAAAAAATAAAAAGACTTAGTTACACATGGTGACATGCACCTGTAGTTCCAGCTACTTGGGAAGCTGAGCCAGGAGGATGACTTGAGCCTGGGAGGTCGAGGCTGCAGTAAGCCATGGTCATACCACTGTACTTCAGTCCCTGGGACAGGTGAGAGTGACACCCTGTTTCAAGAAGAAAAAAAGAAAGAAAAAGAAGAAAGAAAGAAAGGAAGGAAGGAAGGAGAGAAAGAGAGAAAGAGAAAGAAAGAAAGAAAAGAACGAAAGAACGAACGAAAGAAAGAAAGAAAAAGAAATGCTGACTTCTGTATCACGTTTTGGTGTGCTTTCCTGTGGACTCTTGGGTATTCCTCATTTTCTTCTCCACTTTTAGTTATCTTTGTCAGAGAAATCATATTTTTCTACAACTCAGTAGTATTCTGAAATGTTTACATGTGAGTTTATTAGACTGGCATATGTGATGAGGCAGCTAAAAAAATGTAGAGGTTTAGCTATTATTACTATACTCTTCTCCAGTTTGGGTAGCCGCCTCTAAAGTAGTTTTGGCATAGACTAGAGTAATGGTGTGAGTAGATAAAAGGGAAAAATACAATGATTTTGGCTAGCTATGTATGTTTTACGGTTTAATCTTCAGACTATGTTATAGAGTCAGATTGTACAAAATTTAAAAATGTATTCAAAATCCTTCCTGTTACTCCTCTTCCCCATCTGCTCAGTTTATCAATAGCATTCCTGCTACGATGTAATTATTACTTTCTTGCATGTCTTTCTAGGTTTCTTTTGCATATTCAAATGTGAATAGACAAATACTTATTTACTGCCTCCATCTTTATACAAATGGGTTAATATTATATACTCTTCTGCATCTTAATTTATTTCACTGAACAATTTACCTTGTTTTTTTTTTCTTTTCTTTTTTTTTTGAGACCTTTGTTTTCTTTTTTCTTCAATTTTCTTTTTTTATTTGAAGCTTCGCTCATTCGCCCAGGCTAGAATGCAGTGGTGCAGTCTCAGCTCACTGCAACCTTCACCTTCTGGGCTTAAGCGATTCTCCTGTCTCAGCCTTCCAAGTTGCTGGGATTACAGGTATGCGCCACAACGCCCAGCCAATTT
>NW_022325058.1:0-1637 GCF_002776525.5 Piliocolobus tephrosceles | reverse complement strand
AAAAAGCTTTTGAGAAAACTCAATATGCATTCATGACATAAACCCTCAGGAAGCGAGGGCTAGACCTTACTCAACTGTGTATTCTCCATGGCATGGCATGACTATTCCTCTTGGAGTCTGTGACTGTAACTATCTTTTCAATGGGAGTCACCTGGGCTTCTGTTGGCCTTGTCATATCTAAATAGTAATAAAACCTATATTTGAAAACAATCTGATAAAGTTCATCAATAAAACCCCTACAACTGACTCATAATTAATGGTGTAACACTGAATGCTCTCCTCAAAGAATGAAAACAAGATTAAGTCCATTCTGTAAGGGAAGAGAAGAAAAGGAATTACAACGGGAAAAAAGAGAGAAAACTGTGTTTTATGAGAATCATCTATTAGAAAATCTAAGAAATCTACCTAAAAAACTAGTAGAATTAATAGGACTTCAGTAAGGTTGTAAGAAACAGGTCAATACACAAAAATTCAATTTCCAACAAAAAATTAGAAAATGTTATAATACTTTATAATTGCTGAAAACGTATTTAATATTTTAAAATACAAATAGCATCCAAAAAGGACAAAATACTTAAAAATAAAAATAATTTTAGGCCAGGCGTGGTGACTCATGCCTGTAATCCCAGCACTTTGGGAGGCTGAAGCAGGCAGATCATTTGAGGTCAGGAGTTGACCAGCCTGGTCAACATGGTGAAATCCCATCTTTACTAAAATTATAAAAATTAGCTGGGCTTAGTGGTACATGCCTGTAATCCCAGCTGCTTGGGAGGCTGAGGCAGGAGAATTGTTTGAACCCAGGAGATGGAGTGAGCCAAGACTGTGCCACTACACTCCATTTAGGCGACAGAGTGAGACTCCGTCTCAACAAAAGGAAAAAAAAATAAGTAATTTTAAAAACAGACCAAAGGCTAAAAGCAACAAACGACTGGTCAGGCATAACAAAAAAGACCAAATAAATGGAGAGATAAACTATACTAATGATTAATACTCAATGGTTGTTAAGATGTCAGTTCTCCTCAAACTGATCAGCAGATTCAAGACAATTACAATCATGATCCCATCAGCCTTTTTTGGAGAAGAGAGAAGAGAGATTATTAAAATTGATATGGAAATGTGAAGGACGTAGAATATGCAGAACTTTGAAAAAGAAGAAAAAGGTTTAAGGACTTGCAATTCTGACTTCAAGACAATATAAAGTTACAAAAATAATCAGAATACTCTAACTGAGCTAGACAAACAGATTTTTGGAGCAGAAGGAAGATTTCTGAAAGAGATCCCACTTATGCAGCCACAGGATGTTCCCAAAGCAACCCAGTGAGAAAAGGAGACTCTTTTCAACCAATGGTGAAAAACAACTGGACAGCCATATGCAAAAAACTCAAACCTACAAAAATAGCTGCAGATGCATCACAGACCTCATATAAATTAGCGAAAACAAAACCTTTAGAGGAAATCAAGGAAACTACCTTCAAGACTTCGAGGTTAGGCAAGAGTGTCTTAGCTCACAGCAAGCAGTAACTACAAAAGAAAACACTGATAAATTAAATTTATCAGATATAGATATTTCTGCTCATCAAAAGGTACAGTTAAAATAAATAGGTAAACCACATAGACTTGGGGAAAGTATTTACAAA
>NW_022325057.1:0-1637 GCF_002776525.5 Piliocolobus tephrosceles | reverse complement strand
AAAAAGCTTTTGAGAAAACTCAATATGCATTCATGACATAAACCCTCAGGAAGCGAGGGCTAGACCTTACTCAACTGTGTATTCTCCATGGCATGGCATGACTATTCCTCTTGGAGTCTGTGACTGTAACTATCTTTTCAATGGGAGTCACCTGGGCTTCTGTTGGCCTTGTCATATCTAAATAGTAATAAAACCTATATTTGAAAACAATCTGATAAAGTTCATCAATAAAACCCCTACAACTGACTCATAATTAATGGTGTAACACTGAATGCTCTCCTCAAAGAATGAAAACAAGATTAAGTCCATTCTGTAAGGGAAGAGAAGAAAAGGAATTACAACGGGAAAAAAGAGAGAAAACTGTGTTTTATGAGAATCATCTATTAGAAAATCTAAGAAATCTACCTAAAAAACTAGTAGAATTAATAGGACTTCAGTAAGGTTGTAAGAAACAGGTCAATACACAAAAATTCAATTTCCAACAAAAAATTAGAAAATGTTATAATACTTTATAATTGCTGAAAACGTATTTAATATTTTAAAATACAAATAGCATCCAAAAAGGACAAAATACTTAAAAATAAAAATAATTTTAGGCCAGGCGTGGTGACTCATGCCTGTAATCCCAGCACTTTGGGAGGCTGAAGCAGGCAGATCATTTGAGGTCAGGAGTTGACCAGCCTGGTCAACATGGTGAAATCCCATCTTTACTAAAATTATAAAAATTAGCTGGGCTTAGTGGTACATGCCTGTAATCCCAGCTGCTTGGGAGGCTGAGGCAGGAGAATTGTTTGAACCCAGGAGATGGAGTGAGCCAAGACTGTGCCACTACACTCCATTTAGGCGACAGAGTGAGACTCCGTCTCAACAAAAGGAAAAAAAAATAAGTAATTTTAAAAACAGACCAAAGGCTAAAAGCAACAAACGACTGGTCAGGCATAACAAAAAAGACCAAATAAATGGAGAGATAAACTATACTAATGATTAATACTCAATGGTTGTTAAGATGTCAGTTCTCCTCAAACTGATCAGCAGATTCAAGACAATTACAATCATGATCCCATCAGCCTTTTTTGGAGAAGAGAGAAGAGAGATTATTAAAATTGATATGGAAATGTGAAGGACGTAGAATATGCAGAACTTTGAAAAAGAAGAAAAAGGTTTAAGGACTTGCAATTCTGACTTCAAGACAATATAAAGTTACAAAAATAATCAGAATACTCTAACTGAGCTAGACAAACAGATTTTTGGAGCAGAAGGAAGATTTCTGAAAGAGATCCCACTTATGCAGCCACAGGATGTTCCCAAAGCAACCCAGTGAGAAAAGGAGACTCTTTTCAACCAATGGTGAAAAACAACTGGACAGCCATATGCAAAAAACTCAAACCTACAAAAATAGCTGCAGATGCATCACAGACCTCATATAAATTAGCGAAAACAAAACCTTTAGAGGAAATCAAGGAAACTACCTTCAAGACTTCGAGGTTAGGCAAAAGTGTCTTAGCTCACAGCAAGCAGTA
Source organism: Piliocolobus tephrosceles (assembly GCF_002776525.5). Taxonomy (NCBI): domain Eukaryota; kingdom Metazoa; phylum Chordata; class Mammalia; order Primates; family Cercopithecidae; genus Piliocolobus; species Piliocolobus tephrosceles. Next base: position 117 of record NW_022325057.1, on the reverse strand, counting down.
ACTACAAAAGAAAACACTGATAAATTAAATTTATCAGATATAGATATTTCTGCTCATCAAAAGGTACAGGTAAAATAAATAGGTAAACCACATAGACTTGGGGAAAGTATTTACAAA
>NW_022325056.1:0-1637 GCF_002776525.5 Piliocolobus tephrosceles | reverse complement strand
TTTGTAAATACTTTCCCCAAGTCTATGTGGTTTACCTATTTATTTTAACTGTACCTTTTGATGAGCAGAAATATCTATATCTGATAAATTTAATTTATCAGTGTTTTCTTTTGTAGTTACTGCTTGCTGTGAGCTAAGACACTCTTGCCTAACCTCGAAGTCTTGAAGGTAGTTTCCTTGATTTCCTCTAAAGGTTTTGTTTTCGCTAATTTATATGAGGTCTGTGATGCATCTGCAGCTATTTTTGTAGGTTTGAGTTTTTTGCATATGGCTGTCCAGTTGTTTTTCACCATTGGTTGAAAAGAGTCTCCTTTTCTCACTGGGTTGCTTTGGGAACATCCTGTGGCTGCATAAGTGGGATCTCTTTCAGAAATCTTCCTTCTGCTCCAAAAATCTGTTTGTCTAGCTCAGTTAGAGTATTCTGATTATTTTTGTAACTTTATATTGTCTTGAAGTCAGAATTGCAAGTCCTTAAACCTTTTTCTTCTTTTTCAAAGTTCTGCATATTCTACGTCCTTCACATTTCCATATCAATTTTAATAATCTCTCTTCTCTCTTCTCCAAAAAAGGCTGATGGGATCATGATTGTAATTGTCTTGAATCTGCTGATCAGTTTGAGGAGAACTGACATCTTAACAACCATTGAGTATTAATCATTAGTATAGTTTATCTCTCCATTTATTTGGTCTTTTTTGTTATGCCTGACCAGTCGTTTGTTGCTTTTAGCCTTTGGTCTGTTTTTAAAATTACTTATTTTTTTTCCTTTTGTTGAGACGGAGTCTCACTCTGTCGCCTAAATGGAGTGTAGTGGCACAGTCTTGGCTCACTCCATCTCCTGGGTTCAAACAATTCTCCTGCCTCAGCCTCCCAAGCAGCTGGGATTACAGGCATGTACCACTAAGCCCAGCTAATTTTTATAATTTTAGTAAAGATGGGATTTCACCATGTTGACCAGGCTGGTCAACTCCTGACCTCAAATGATCTGCCTGCTTCAGCCTCCCAAAGTGCTGGGATTACAGGCATGAGTCACCACGCCTGGCCTAAAATTATTTTTATTTTTAAGTATTTTGTCCTTTTTGGATGCTATTTGTATTTTAAAATATTAAATACGTTTTTCAGCAATTATAAAGTATTATAACATTTTCTAATTTTTTGTTGGAAATTGAATTTTTGTGTATTGACCTGTTTCTTACAACCTTACTGAAGTCCTATTAATTCTACTAGTTTTTTAGGTAGATTTCTTAGATTTTCTAATAGATGATTGTCATAAAACACAGTTTTCTCTCTTTTTTCCCGTTGTAATTCCTTTTCTTCTCTTCCCTTACAGAATGGACTTAATCTTGTTTTCATTCTTTGAGGAGAGCATTCAGTGTTACACCATTAATTATGAGTCAGTTGTAGGGGTTTTATTGATGAACTTTATCAGATTGTTTTCAAATATAGGTTTTATTACTATTTAGATATGACAAGGCCAACAGAAGCCCAGGTGACTCCCATTGAAAAGATAGTTATAGTCACAGACTCCAAGAGGAATAGTCATGCCATGCCATGGAGAATACACAGTTGAGTAAGGTCTAGCCCTCGCTTCCTGAGGGTTTATGTCATGAATGCATATTGAGTTTTCTCAAAAGCTTTTT
>NW_022325055.1:0-1637 GCF_002776525.5 Piliocolobus tephrosceles | reverse complement strand
TTTGTAAATACTTTCCCCAAGTCTATGTGGTTTACCTATTTATTTTACCTGTACCTTTTGATGAGCAGAAATATCTATATCTGATAAATTTAATTTATCAGTGTTTTCTTTTGTAGTTACTGCTTGCTGTGAGCTAAGACACTTTTGCCTAACCTCGAAGTCTTGAAGGTAGTTTCCTTGATTTCCTCTAAAGGTTTTGTTTTCGCTAATTTATATGAGGTCTGTGATGCATCTGCAGCTATTTTTGTAGGTTTGAGTTTTTTGCATATGGCTGTCCAGTTGTTTTTCACCATTGGTTGAAAAGAGTCTCCTTTTCTCACTGGGTTGCTTTGGGAACATCCTGTGGCTGCATAAGTGGGATCTCTTTCAGAAATCTTCCTTCTGCTCCAAAAATCTGTTTGTCTAGCTCAGTTAGAGTATTCTGATTATTTTTGTAACTTTATATTGTCTTGAAGTCAGAATTGCAAGTCCTTAAACCTTTTTCTTCTTTTTCAAAGTTCTGCATATTCTACGTCCTTCACATTTCCATATCAATTTTAATAATCTCTCTTCTCTCTTCTCCAAAAAAGGCTGATGGGATCATGATTGTAATTGTCTTGAATCTGCTGATCAGTTTGAGGAGAACTGACATCTTAACAACCATTGAGTATTAATCATTAGTATAGTTTATCTCTCCATTTATTTGGTCTTTTTTGTTATGCCTGACCAGTCGTTTGTTGCTTTTAGCCTTTGGTCTGTTTTTAAAATTACTTATTTTTTTTCCTTTTGTTGAGACGGAGTCTCACTCTGTCGCCTAAATGGAGTGTAGTGGCACAGTCTTGGCTCACTCCATCTCCTGGGTTCAAACAATTCTCCTGCCTCAGCCTCCCAAGCAGCTGGGATTACAGGCATGTACCACTAAGCCCAGCTAATTTTTATAATTTTAGTAAAGATGGGATTTCACCATGTTGACCAGGCTGGTCAACTCCTGACCTCAAATGATCTGCCTGCTTCAGCCTCCCAAAGTGCTGGGATTACAGGCATGAGTCACCACGCCTGGCCTAAAATTATTTTTATTTTTAAGTATTTTGTCCTTTTTGGATGCTATTTGTATTTTAAAATATTAAATACGTTTTTCAGCAATTATAAAGTATTATAACATTTTCTAATTTTTTGTTGGAAATTGAATTTTTGTGTATTGACCTGTTTCTTACAACCTTACTGAAGTCCTATTAATTCTACTAGTTTTTTAGGTAGATTTCTTAGATTTTCTAATAGATGATTGTCATAAAACACAGTTTTCTCTCTTTTTTCCCGTTGTAATTCCTTTTCTTCTCTTCCCTTACAGAATGGACTTAATCTTGTTTTCATTCTTTGAGGAGAGCATTCAGTGTTACACCATTAATTATGAGTCAGTTGTAGGGGTTTTATTGATGAACTTTATCAGATTGTTTTCAAATATAGGTTTTATTACTATTTAGATATGACAAGGCCAACAGAAGCCCAGGTGACTCCCATTGAAAAGATAGTTATAGTCACAGACTCCAAGAGGAATAGTCATGCCATGCCATGGAGAATACACAGTTGAGTAAGGTCTAGCCCTCGCTTCCTGAGGGTTTATGTCATGAATGCATATTGAGTTTTCTCAAAAGCTTTTT
>NW_022325053.1:0-5482 GCF_002776525.5 Piliocolobus tephrosceles | reverse complement strand
TTAGTTGGGTGTGGTGGTGGCGCACCTGTAGTCCCAGCTGCTCAGCAGGCTGAGGCGAGCAGGTCAATTGAGCCCAGAGGTCAAGGCTGCAGTGAGCCATGACTGCACCACTGCACTCCAGCCTGGGTAACAGAGTGGACCCTATCACAAAAAAACGAAAACAAACAAACAAACAAATACACACACACACAAACACACACAAACACATTATATATATACACACACAAATACTATATATACACACACAAATACTATATATACACACACTATATTACACACCCTACATGTAAATATATATACACTTACATACATATATAAATTACAACAAAAAATGAGAGTAGAAAATTAAGTTGAAATAGTTTTAAAAGGACAGAAAGCATAAACCATAAAAGCCTACTGAGGCTGGGTGCAGTGCCTCACACATGTAATCGCAGCACTTTGGGTGGCCAAAACGGAAGGACCACTTGAGGTCAGGAGTTCAAGACCAGCCTAAGCAACAAAGTGAGACCTCAGCTCTACAAAAAATAATTTTTTTAAAAAATAGAGTCTATTGGCAAGGCGCGGTGGCTCATGCCTGTAATTCCAGTACTTTGGGAGGTCGAGGCGGGCGGATCACAAGGTCAAGAGATGGAGACCATCCTGGCCAACATGGTGAAACCCCGTCTCTACTAAAAATACAAAAAATTAGCTGGGTGTGGTGGCACGTGCCTGTAGTCCCAGCTTCTTGGGAGGCTGAGGCAGGAGAATCACTTGAAACTGGAAGGTAGAAGTTGCAGTGAGCCGAGATTGCGCCACTGCACTCCAGCCTGGGCAACAAGAGCTAAACTCCATCTCAAAAAAAAAAAAAAAGAAAAGAAAAAGAAAAAGAAATTACAGAGCGAATTGATAAAGTTTGGATATTTGTGCCTCCAAATCTCATGTAAAAATATACTCCCAATGTTGAAGGTGGAGCCTAGCCAAAGGTGTTTGGGTAATGGCGGCAGATCCCTCATGAATGTCTTGGTGTTTGCCTTGTGGTAATGAGTGAGTTTCTTGCTGGTGTTAGTTCACTTGAGATCTGATTGGTAAAAAGAGCCTGCCATCTTGCTCCCTTCTCTCACCATGTGACACTCCTGGTCCCCATTCCCACTCCCCCATGAGTAAAAGTTTCCTCAGCCCAAAGGTGTTGGTGCTATGCTTGTACAGCCGACAGAACTGTGAACCAAATAAATCTCTTTTCTTTATGTTAATAATCTACCCAGTTCCAGGTATTCCTTTACAGCAACACAAAACAGACTAATACCGCTATATTTCTTGCCTTTCAGTATTTCACTCTCCTGATTTTCCTATTACCTCTTTGGCAGCACCTTTCTGATCACCCTATCAAACCTTTAAATGGTGAAGTGCCTCAGGTCTCTGGCCTAAGATGTCATCTTATTTCACGTGAAATGCTAGGCAATCTTATTCATTGTCCAAATTTCCATTACCAACTAAATTATAAAAATATAACAGAGAATCCCAAATTTTATCTATTTGTATCTGTCCTCAGGTTCAGGTATAAAACTCTATGTGCTACATAAACACTTTATTTTATTTTGAGACGGAGTCTCACTCTGTTGCCCAGGCTGGAGTGCAGTGGCTCGATCTTGGCTCACTGCAACCTCCACCTCCAGGGTTCAAGCAATTCTCCTGCCTCAGCCTCCCAAGGAGCTGGGATTACAGGTGTGTGCCACCACTTCCATCTAACTTTTTCTATTTTTAGTAGAGATGGGGTTTCGTCATGTTGCCCAGTTGGTCTCAAACTCCTGGCCTCAAGTGATCCACCGACCTCAGCCTCCTAAAGTGCTAGGATTACAAGCATGAGCCACTGCACTCAGCCTACATAGGCACTTGAAATGCTCCACAATTTATGACAAAACCTGCTCTTCCTGCTCTTTCCATATAATGGTAATGATATTTTCAATGACCCATTGCTCATGCAAGACACCTAGTATACATAATCTTTGACCACTTCAAACCTTACTCCCTAACCTCACTTTTTTTTTTTTTTTTTTCCTGAGACGGAGTCTCGCTCTATTGCCCAGGCTGGAGTACAGTGGCGTGATCTTGGCTCACTGCAAGCTCCACCTCCTGGGTTCACGCCATTCTCCTGCCTCAGCCTCCCAAATAGCCGGGACTACAGGCACCCGCCACCATGCCCGGCTAACTTGTTGCATTTTTAGTAGAGACGGGGTTTCACCATGTTAGCCAGGATGGTCTCGATCTCCTGACCTCATGATCCGCCTGCCTCGGCCTCCCAAAGTGCTGGGATTACAGGCGTGAGCCACCACGCCCAGCACTAACCTCACTTTTAATCCATAACTATATTGTGCCCTTCCTCTTCCTCAATACTGGTGAGATCTGCCTATCTCTCTCCATCTCCACTATTACCCTACTTAAAGCCAGCATCGCCTTTCATCAGGACCACTTCAGTCACCTCCTAAATGCAGTAGTCGCCCAGTTATCCATGGGAGAAACATTCTAAGAACCCCAGTGGATGTCTGAAATGACAAATGGTACTGAGCACTTGATTCTGTTTTTTGCTATACATACATACCTATAAAAATGTTTAATTTACAAATTAGGCACAGTAACAGATTAACAACAATAATAAAAGAACAGGCCGGGTGTAGTGGCTCACGCCTATAATCTCAGGACTTTGGGAGGCCAAGCGGGGGCAGATCACCTCAGGTCAGGAGTTCGAGACCAGCCTGGCCAACATGGTGAAACCCCATTTCTACAAAAAAGACAAAAAAATTAGCTGAGTGTGGTGGTGCACACCTGCAGTCCCACCTAAGCAGAAGGCTAAGACACAAAAAATCAATTGAACCTGGGAGGTTGCAATGAGCTAAGATCGTGCCACTGTACTCCAGTCTGGGTGACAGAGAGAGACTCCACCTCAAAAAATTTCAAAAATTAAAAAAAAATTATAACAATTTACTATGAAAAAGTTACGTGAATGTGGTCTCTCTCAAAATACAGTCTGCATAACAACAACCAGATACACAATGGTGGTCCCATGAGATTAAATGGAACTGAACAATTCCTATTGCCTAGTGACATTTTTAAACTAAATGTAGTGTACATTAAGTGCACAATGTTTATGAAGTCTACAGTAGTTGTAGCAGTCCATTCTCTCACTGCTATAAAGAACTACCCGAGACTGGGCAATTTATAAAGACAAGAGGTTTAATTGACTCACAGTTTCACATGGCTGAGAAGACCTCAGGAAACTTTCAATCATGGTGGGAGGGGAAGCAAGCACGTCTTACATGGCAGCAAGCAAGAGAAAGAGAATCTGTACATAGGAAAACACTGCCACTTTCAAAACCATCATATCTCAAGAGAATTCACTCACTGTCACGAGAACAGGATGGGGGAAACTGCCCCTATTATCCAGTTACCTCCCTCCTTCAACACATTGGGATTACAGTTCCAGATGAGATTTGGGTGGGGATACACAGACAAACCCTATCAGTAATGTACAATAATGTCTCAGGTTTTCACATTTACTCACCACTTACTAACTGACTCATCCAGAGCAACTTCTAGTCCTGCAAGCTTCATTCATGTTAAGTCCTATACAAGTGCATTTTTTTTTTCTTTCATACCATTATTTTAGCTGTACCTTTTCTATGTTTAAAAACACAAATACTTACCATTATGTTAAGTTGCTCACAGGATTCAGTAATGAAATGTACAAGTTTGCAGCCTAGGAGCAATAGGCTATACCACGTAGCCTAGGTATGTAGTAGGCTATACAATATAGCTTTGTTTAAGAACATTCTAAGATGATTGTGCAATGACAAAATCACCTAATGAGATATTTCTAAGAAAATACCTCCCTCCTGCATGACACAACACATGATTCTACCTCACTGTACTCTACTCACCTATTTTCAGAGGGGTTGACCATGGGGAACTAAAATCAAGGAAAGAAAAACCGCAGATAATGGAAAATGACTGTAGTCTCTTAATATTCACTCTTAACCAACTATCACCAATCTGCAGAATGAAATTTTCACAACAAAACGAACTTCAGAAATGCAAATCCAAATATACCACTGCCCACTTAAAAACACTTCAATAGGCCAGGCACCGTGGCTCAAACCTGTAGTCCCAGCACTTTGGGAGGCTGAGGTAGGCAGATCATGAGGTCAAGAGATCGAGACCATCATGGCCAACATGGTGAAAATCCATCTCTACTAAAAATGCAAAAATCATCTGGGTGTGGTGGTGCGCACCTGTAGTCCCAGCTACTCAGGAGGCTGTGGCAGGAGCATGGCGTGAACCCAGGAGAAGGAGGTTGTACTGAGCCAAGATTGCACCACTGCACTCCAGCCTGGCGACAGAGCGAGACTCTGTCTCAAAAATAAAAAAATTAAACAAAACAAAAAAAAACCACTTCAATAGTTTCCCTATATCATATAACCCTTTCTTACCTCCACAACCTTCCCTCCTTCCAACATTTCACTTTATGGGCAACACTGGCTTTTTCTTCTTTCAATTCTATAAATTCTCCAGAGCTCATTCCCACTTCAAAAGCTTTTAACAGGTTGCTTTTACTCTAAATGGAATATTATTATTCAGTGTACCCTCTTTTGCAGCTGGATAACTTCTGTGTATCCCTCTGGTCCTTGCTTAAAGTCACTCCATCAAAGACAATGTCTCTGAATCTTCAGATGAGGTCAGGTGCCATATGATGATTTACCTATGCTTTCCTTCTTGGGATATATTACAATTACAACTAACTATTTATGCAATTAAGCTAACTCCTCTGCTAGATTATAAGCTCCATGTTATGGCTGTAGCTATCCCTAACATCAGGCACAGTCTCCACGCACAATACTCAAAAACTACATGATGAAGGGATAAAAGGAACAAAACCACAAACATCCCACTGCTGCTATAACAAAGAAAAAAAAAGAAAGAAAAATTTTAATTTTCAAAAATAGGCCAGATTCGATGGCTCATGCCTGTAATTCCAGCATTCTGGGAGGCCAAGGCGGGCGGATGACGTAAGGTCAGAAGTTCAAAACAAGACTGGCAAACATGACAAAACCCCATCACTACTAAAAATGCAAAACTTAGGCTGGGCACAGTGGCTCGTACCTGTAATCCCAGCACTTTGGGAGGCCAAGGCAGGCGGATCACAAGGTCAAGAGATCGAGACCATCCTGGCCAACATGGTGAAACCCCATCTCTACAAAAAATACAAAAATTAGCTGGGTATGGTGGTGCATGCCTGTAGTCCCAGCTACTCGGAAGCTGAGGCAGGAGAATCACTTGAACCTAGGAGGCGGAGACTGCAGTGAGGCGAGATCACGCCACTGCACTCCAGACGGGGCGACAAAGAGAGACTCTGTCAAAAAAAACAAAAAACTAAAAAACAAAAAAACTCAATATTCATTTTTATATAATTTCGATGACACCATAATCCTATTCTTTTGGACAGCAATTAAGC
>NW_022325052.1:0-5481 GCF_002776525.5 Piliocolobus tephrosceles | reverse complement strand
GCTTAATTGCTGTCCAAAAGAATAGGATTATGGTGTCATCGAAATTATATAAAAATGAATATTGAGTTTTTTTGTTTTTTAGTTTTTTGTTTTTTTTGACAGAGTCTCTCTTTGTCGCCCCGTCTGGAGTGCAGTGGCGTGATCTCGCCTCACTGCAGTCTCCGCCTCCTAGGTTCAAGTGATTCTCCTGCCTCAGCTTCCGAGTAGCTGGGACTACAGGCATGCACCACCATACCCAGCTAATTTTTGTATTTTTTGTAGAGATGGGGTTTCACCATGTTGGCCAGGATGGTCTCGATCTCTTGACCTTGTGATCCGCCTGCCTTGGCCTCCCAAAGTGCTGGGATTACAGGTACGAGCCACTGTGCCCAGCCTAAGTTTTGCATTTTTAGTAGTGATGGGGTTTTGTCATGTTTGCCAGTCTTGTTTTGAACTTCTGACCTTACGTCATCCGCCCGCCTTGGCCTCCCAGAATGCTGGAATTACAGGCATGAGCCATCGAATCTGGCCTATTTTTGAAAATTAAAATTTTTCTTTCTTTTTTTTTCTTTGTTATAGCAGCAGTGGGATGTTTGTGGTTTTGTTCCTTTTATCCCTTCATCATGTAGTTTTTGAGTATTGTGCGTGGAGACTGTGCCTGATGTTAGGGATAGCTACAGCCATAACATGGAGCTTATAATCTAGCAGAGGAGTTAGCTTAATTGCATAAATAGTTAGTTGTAATTGTAATATATCCCAAGAAGGAAAGCATAGGTAAATCATCATATGGCACCTGACCTCATCTGAAGATTCAGAGACATTGTCTTTGATGGAGTGACTTTAAGCAAGGACCAGAGGGATACACAGAAGTTATCCAGCTGCAAAAGAGGGTACACTGAATAATAATATTCCATTTAGAGTAAAAGCAACCTGTTAAAAGCTTTTGAAGTGGGAATGAGCTCTGGAGAATTTATAGAATTGAAAGAAGAAAAAGCCAGTGTTGCCCATAAAGTGAAATGTTGGAAGGAGGGAAGGTTGTGGAGGTAAGAAAGGGTTATATGATATAGGGAAACTATTGAAGTGGTTTTTTTTGTTTTGTTTAATTTTTTTATTTTTGAGACAGAGTCTCGCTCTGTCGCCAGGCTGGAGTGCAGTGGTGCAATCTTGGCTCAGTACAACCTCCTTCTCCTGGGTTCACGCCATGCTCCTGCCACAGCCTCCTGAGTAGCTGGGACTACAGGTGCGCACCACCACACCCAGATGATTTTTGCATTTTTAGTAGAGATGGATTTTCACCATGTTGGCCATGATGGTCTCGATCTCTTGACCTCATGATCTGCCTACCTCAGCCTCCCAAAGTGCTGGGACTACAGGTTTGAGCCACGGTGCCTGGCCTATTGAAGTGTTTTTAAGTGGGCAGTGGTATATTTGGATTTGCATTTCTGAAGTTCGTTTTGTTGTGAAAATTTCATTCTGCAGATTGGTGATAGTTGGTTAAGAGTGAATATTAAGAGACTACAGTCATTTTCCATTATCTGCGGTTTTTCTTTCCTTGATTTTAGTTCCCCATGGTCAACCCCTCTGAAAATAGGTGAGTAGAGTACAGTGAGGTAGAATCATGTGTTGTGTCATGCAGGAGGGAGGTATTTTCTTAGAAATATCTCATTAGGTGATTTTGTCATTGCACAATCATCTTAGAATGTTCTTAAACAAAGCTATATTGTATAGCCTACTACATACCTAGGCTACGTGGTATAGCCTATTGCTCCTAGGCTGCAAACTTGTACATTTCATTACTGAATCCTGTGAGCAACTTAACATAATGGTAAGTATTTGTGTTTTTAAACATAGAAAAGGTACAGCTAAAATAATGGTATGAAAGAAAAAAAAAATGCACTTGTATAGGACTTAACATGAATGAAGCTTGCAGGACTAGAAGTTGCTCTGGATGAGTCAGTTAGTAAGTGGTGAGTAAATGTGAAAACCTGAGACATTATTGTACATTACTGATAGGGTTTGTCTGTGTATCCCCACCCAAATCTCATCTGGAACTGTAATCCCAATGTGTTGAAGGAGGGAGGTAACTGGATAATAGGGGCAGTTTCCCCCATCCTGTTCTCGTGACAGTGAGTGAATTCTCTTGAGATATGATGGTTTTGAAAGTGGCAGTGTTTTCCTATGTACAGATTCTCTTTCTCTTGCTTGCTGCCATGTAAGACGTGCTTGCTTCCCCTCCCACCATGATTGAAAGTTTCCTGAGGTCTTCTCAGCCATGTGAAACTGTGAGTCAATTAAACCTCTTGTCTTTATAAATTGCCCAGTCTCGGGTAGTTCTTTATAGCAGTGAGAGAATGGACTGCTACAACTACTGTAGACTTCATAAACATTGTGCACTTAATGTACACTACATTTAGTTTAAAAATGTCACTAGGCAATAGGAATTGTTCAGTTCCATTTAATCTCATGGGACCACCATTGTGTATCTGGTTGTTGTTATGCAGACTGTATTTTGAGAGAGACCACATTCACGTAACTTTTTCATAGTAAATTGTTATAATTTTTTTTTAATTTTTGAAATTTTTTGAGGTGGAGTCTCTCTCTGTCACCCAGACTGGAGTACAGTGGCACGATCTTAGCTCATTGCAACCTCCCAGGTTCAATTGATTTTTTGTGTCTTAGCCTTCTGCTTAGGTGGGACTGCAGGTGTGCACCACCACACTCAGCTAATTTTTTTGTCTTTTTTGTAGAAATGGGGTTTCACCATGTTGGCCAGGCTGGTCTCGAACTCCTGACCTGAGGTGATCTGCCCCCGCTTGGCCTCCCAAAGTCCTGAGATTATAGGCGTGAGCCACTACACCCGGCCTGTTCTTTTATTATTGTTGTTAATCTGTTACTGTGCCTAATTTGTAAATTAAACATTTTTATAGGTATGTATGTATAGCAAAAAACAGAATCAAGTGCTCAGTACCATTTGTCATTTCAGACATCCACTGGGGTTCTTAGAATGTTTCTCCCATGGATAACTGGGCGACTACTGCATTTAGGAGGTGACTGAAGTGGTCCTGATGAAAGGCGATGCTGGCTTTAAGTAGGGTAATAGTGGAGATGGAGAGAGATAGGCAGATCTCACCAGTATTGAGGAAGAGGAAGGGCACAATATAGTTATGGATTAAAAGTGAGGTTAGTGCTGGGCGTGGTGGCTCACGCCTGTAATCCCAGCACTTTGGGAGGCCGAGGCAGGCGGATCATGAGGTCAGGAGATCGAGACCATCCTGGCTAACACGGTGAAACCCCGTCTCTACTAAAAATGCAACAAGTTAGCCGGGCATGGTGGCGGGTGCCTGTAGTCCCGGCTATTTGGGAGGCTGAGGCAGGAGAATGGCGTGAACCCAGGAGGTGGAGCTTGCAGTGAGCCAAGATCACGCCACTGTACTCCAGCCTGGGCAATAGAGCGAGACTCCGTCTCAGGAAAAAAAAAAAAAAAAAAGTGAGGTTAGGGAGTAAGGTTTGAAGTGGTCAAAGATTATGTATACTAGGTGTCTTGCATGAGCAATGGGTCATTGAAAATATCATTACCATTATATGGAAAGAGCAGGAAGAGCAGGTTTTGTCATAAATTGTGGAGCATTTCAAGTGCCTATGTAGGCTGAGTGCAGTGGCTCATGCTTGTAATCCTAGCACTTTAGGAGGCTGAGGTCGGTGGATCACTTGAGGCCAGGAGTTTGAGACCAACTGGGCAACATGACGAAACCCCATCTCTACTAAAAATAGAAAAAGTTAGATGGAAGTGGTGGCACACACCTGTAATCCCAGCTCCTTGGGAGGCTGAGGCAGGAGAATTGCTTGAACCCTGGAGGTGGAGGTTGCAGTGAGCCAAGATCGAGCCACTGCACTCCAGCCTGGGCAACAGAGTGAGACTCCGTCTCAAAATAAAATAAAGTGTTTATGTAGCACATAGAGTTTTATACCTGAACCTGAGGACAGATACAAATAGATAAAATTTGGGATTCTCTGTTATATTTTTATAATTTAGTTGGTAATGGAAATTTGGACAATGAATAAGATTGCCTAGCATTTCACGTGAAATAAGATGACATCTTAGGCCAGAGACCTGAGGCACTTCACCATTTAAAGGTTTGATAGGGTGATCAGAAAGGTGCTGCCAAAGAGGTAATAGGAAAATCAGGAGAGTGAAATACTGAAAGGCAAGAAATATAGCGGTATTAGTCTGTTTTGTGTTGCTGTAAAGGAATACCTGGAACTGGGTAGATTATTAACATAAAGAAAAGAGATTTATTTGGTTCACAGTTCTGTCGGCTGTACAAGCATAGCACCAACACCTTTGGGCTGAGGAAACTTTTACTCATGGGGGAGTGGGAATGGGGACCAGGAGTGTCACATGGTGAGAGAAGGGAGCAAGATGGCAGGCTCTTTTTACCAATCAGATCTCAAGTGAACTAACACCAGCAAGAAACTCACTCATTACCACAAGGCAAACACCAAGACATTCATGAGGGATCTGCCGCCATTACCCAAACACCTTTGGCTAGGCTCCACCTTCAACATTGGGAGTATATTTTTACATGAGATTTGGAGGCACAAATATCCAAACTTTATCAATTCGCTCTGTAATTTCTTTTTCTTTTTCTTTTCTTTTTTTTTTTTTTTGAGATGGAGTTTAGCTCTTGTTGCCCAGGCTGGAGTGCAGTGGCGCAATCTCGGCTCACTGCAACTTCTACCTTCCAGTTTCAAGTGATTCTCCTGCCTCAGCCTCCCAAGAAGCTGGGACTACAGGCACGTGCCACCACACCCAGCTAATTTTTTGTATTTTTAGTAGAGACGGGGTTTCACCATGTTGGCCAGGATGGTCTCCATCTCTTGACCTTGTGATCCGCCCGCCTCGACCTCCCAAAGTACTGGAATTACAGGCATGAGCCACCGCGCCTTGCCAATAGACTCTATTTTTTAAAAAAATTATTTTTTGTAGAGCTGAGGTCTCACTTTGTTGCTTAGGCTGGTCTTGAACTCCTGACCTCAAGTGGTCCTTCCGTTTTGGCCACCCAAAGTGCTGCGATTACATGTGTGAGGCACTGCACCCAGCCTCAGTAGGCTTTTATGGTTTATGCTTTCTGTCCTTTTAAAACTATTTCAACTTAATTTTCTACTCTCATGTTTTATTGTAATTTATATATGTATGTAAGTGTATATATATTTACATGTAGGGTGTGTAATATAGTGTGTGTATATATAGTATTTGTGTGTGTATATATAGTATTTGTGTGTGTATATATATAATGTGTTTGTGTGTGTTTGTGTGTGTGTGTATTTGTTTGTTTGTTTGTTTTCGTTTTTTTGTGATAGGGTCCACTCTGTTACCCAGGCTGGAGTGCAGTGGTGCAGTCATGGCTCACTGCAGCCTTGACCTCTGGGCTCAATTGACCTGCTCGCCTCAGCCTGCTGAGCAGCTGGGACTACAGGTGCGCCACCACCACACCCAACTAA
>NW_022325051.1:0-5484 GCF_002776525.5 Piliocolobus tephrosceles | reverse complement strand
TTAGTTGGGTGTGGTGGTGGCGCACCTGTAGTCCCAGCTGCTCAGCAAGCTGAGGCAAGCAGGTCAATTGAGCCCAGAAGGTCAAGGCTGCAGTGAGCCATGACTGCACCACTGCACTCCAGCCTGGGTAACAGAGTGGACCCTATCACAAAAAAACGAAAACAAACAAACAAACAAATACACACACACACAAACACACACAAACACATTATATATATACACACACAAATACTATATATACACACACAAATACTATATATACACACACTATATTACACACCCTACATGTAAATATATATACACTTACATACATATATAAATTACAACAAAAAATGAGAGTAGAAAATTAAGTTGAAATAGTTTTAAAAGGACAGAAAGCATAAACCATAAAAGCCTACTGAGGCTGGGTGCAGTGCCTCACACATGTAATCGCAGCACTTTGGGTGGCCAAAACGGAAGGACCACTTGAGGTCAGGAGTTCAAGACCAGCCTAAGCAACAAAGTGAGACCTCAGCTCTACAAAAAATAATTTTTTTAAAAAATAGAGTCTATTGGCAAGGCGCGGTGGCTCATGCCTGTAATTCCAGTACTTTGGGAGGTCGAGGCGGGCGGATCACAAGGTCAAGAGATGGAGACCATCCTGGCCAACATGGTGAAACCCCGTCTCTACTAAAAATACAAAAAATTAGCTGGGTGTGGTGGCACGTGCCTGTAGTCCCAGCTTCTTGGGAGGCTGAGGCAGGAGAATCACTTGAAACTGGAAGGTAGAAGTTGCAGTGAGCCGAGATTGCGCCACTGCACTCCAGCCTGGGCAACAAGAGCTAAACTCCATCTCAAAAAAAAAAAAAAAAGAAAAGAAAAAGAAAAAGAAATTACAGAGCGAATTGATAAAGTTTGGATATTTGTGCCTCCAAATCTCATGTAAAAATATACTCCCAATGTTGAAGGTGGAGCCTAGCCAAAGGTGTTTGGGTAATGGCGGCAGATCCCTCATGAATGTCTTGGTGTTTGCCTTGTGGTAATGAGTGAGTTTCTTGCTGGTGTTAGTTCACTTGAGATCTGATTGGTAAAAAGAGCCTGCCATCTTGCTCCCTTCTCTCACCATGTGACACTCCTGGTCCCCATTCCCACTCCCCCATGAGTAAAAGTTTCCTCAGCCCAAAGGTGTTGGTGCTATGCTTGTACAGCCGACAGAACTGTGAACCAAATAAATCTCTTTTCTTTATGTTAATAATCTACCCCGTTCCAGGTATTCCTTTATAGCAACACAAAACAGACTAATACCGCTATATTTCTTGCCTTTCAGTATTTCACTCTCCCGATTTTCCTATTACCTCTTTGGCAGCACCTTTCTGATCACCCTATCAAACCTTTAAATGATGAAGTGCCTCAGGTCTCTGGCCTAAGATGTCATCTTATTTCACGTGAAATACTAGGCAATCTTATTCATTGTCCAAATTTCCATTACCAACTAAATTATAAAAATATAACAGAGAATCCCAAATTTTATCTATTTGTATCTGTCCTCAGGTTCAGGTATAAAACTCTATGTGCTACATAAACACTTTATTTTATTTTGAGACGGAGTCTCACTCTGTTGCCCAGGCTGGAGTGCAGTGGCTCGATCTTGGCTCACTGCAACCTCCACCTCCAGGGTTCAAGCAATTCTCCTGCCTCAGCCTCCCAAGGAGCTGGGATTACAGGTGTGTGCCACCACTTCCATCTAACTTTTTCTATTTTTAGTAGAGATGGGGTTTCGTCATGTTGCCCAGTTGGTCTCAAACTCCTGGCCTCAAGTGATCCACCGACCTCAGCCTCCTAAAGTGCTAGGATTACAAGCATGAGCCACTGCACTCAGCCTACATAGGCACTTGAAATGCTCCACAATTTATGACAAAACCTGCTCTTCCTGCTCTTTCCATATAATGGTAATGATATTTTCAATGACCCATTGCTCATGCAAGACACCTAGTATACATAATCTTTGACCACTTCAAACCTTACTCCCTAACCTCACTTTTTTTTTTTTTTTTTTCCTGAGACGGAGTCTCGCTCTATTGCCCAGGCTGGAGTACAGTGGCGTGATCTTGGCTCACTGCAAGCTCCACCTCCTGGGTTCACGCCATTCTCCTGCCTCAGCCTCCCAAATAGCCGGGACTACAGGCACCCGCCACCATGCCCGGCTAACTTGTTGCATTTTTAGTAGAGACGGGGTTTCACCATGTTAGCCAGGATGGTCTCGATCTCCTGACCTCATGATCCGCCTGCCTCGGCCTCCCAAAGTGCTGGGATTACAGGCGTGAGCCACCACGCCCAGCACTAACCTCACTTTTAATCCATAACTATATTGTGCCCTTCCTCTTCCTCAATACTGGTGAGATCTGCCTATCTCTCTCCATCTCCACTATTACCCTACTTAAAGCCAGCATCGCCTTTCATCAGGACCACTTCAGTCACCTCCTAAATGCAGTAGTCGCCCAGTTATCCATGGGAGAAACATTCTAAGAACCCCAGTGGATGTCTGAAATGACAAATGGTACTGAGCACTTGATTCTGTTTTTTGCTATACATACATACCTATAAAAATGTTTAATTTACAAATTAGGCACAGTAACAGATTAACAACAATAATAAAAGAACAGGCCGGGTGTAGTGGCTCACGCCTATAATCTCAGGACTTTGGGAGGCCAAGCGGGGGCAGATCACCTCAGGTCAGGAGTTCGAGACCAGCCTGGCCAACATGGTGAAACCCCATTTCTACAAAAAAGACAAAAAAATTAGCTGAGTGTGGTGGTGCACACCTGCAGTCCCACCTAAGCAGAAGGCTAAGACACAAAAAATCAATTGAACCTGGGAGGTTGCAATGAGCTAAGATCGTGCCACTGTACTCCAGTCTGGGTGACAGAGAGAGACTCCACCTCAAAAAATTTCAAAAATTAAAAAAAAATTATAACAATTTACTATGAAAAAGTTACGTGAATGTGGTCTCTCTCAAAATACAGTCTGCATAACAACAACCAGATACACAATGGTGGTCCCATGAGATTAAATGGAACTGAACAATTCCTATTGCCTAGTGACATTTTTAAACTAAATGTAGTGTACATTAAGTGCACAATGTTTATGAAGTCTACAGTAGTTGTAGCAGTCCATTCTCTCACTGCTATAAAGAACTACCCGAGACTGGGCAATTTATAAAGACAAGAGGTTTAATTGACTCACAGTTTCACATGGCTGAGAAGACCTCAGGAAACTTTCAATCATGGTGGGAGGGGAAGCAAGCACGTCTTACATGGCAGCAAGCAAGAGAAAGAGAATCTGTACATAGGAAAACACTGCCACTTTCAAAACCATCATATCTCAAGAGAATTCACTCACTGTCACGAGAACAGGATGGGGGAAACTGCCCCTATTATCCAGTTACCTCCCTCCTTCAACACATTGGGATTACAGTTCCAGATGAGATTTGGGTGGGGATACACAGACAAACCCTATCAGTAATGTACAATAATGTCTCAGGTTTTCACATTTACTCACCACTTACTAACTGACTCATCCAGAGCAACTTCTAGTCCTGCAAGCTTCATTCATGTTAAGTCCTATACAAGTGCATTTTTTTTTTCTTTCATACCATTATTTTAGCTGTACCTTTTCTATGTTTAAAAACACAAATACTTACCATTATGTTAAGTTGCTCACAGGATTCAGTAATGAAATGTACAAGTTTGCAGCCTAGGAGCAATAGGCTATACCACGTAGCCTAGGTATGTAGTAGGCTATACAATATAGCTTTGTTTAAGAACATTCTAAGATGATTGTGCAATGACAAAATCACCTAATGAGATATTTCTAAGAAAATACCTCCCTCCTGCATGACACAACACATGATTCTACCTCACTGTACTCTACTCACCTATTTTCAGAGGGGTTGACCATGGGGAACTAAAATCAAGGAAAGAAAAACCGCAGATAATGGAAAATGACTGTAGTCTCTTAATATTCACTCTTAACCAACTATCACCAATCTGCAGAATGAAATTTTCACAACAAAACGAACTTCAGAAATGCAAATCCAAATATACCACTGCCCACTTAAAAACACTTCAATAGGCCAGGCACCGTGGCTCAAACCTGTAGTCCCAGCACTTTGGGAGGCTGAGGTAGGCAGATCATGAGGTCAAGAGATCGAGACCATCATGGCCAACATGGTGAAAATCCATCTCTACTAAAAATGCAAAAATCATCTGGGTGTGGTGGTGCGCACCTGTAGTCCCAGCTACTCAGGAGGCTGTGGCAGGAGCATGGCGTGAACCCAGGAGAAGGAGGTTGTACTGAGCCAAGATTGCACCACTGCACTCCAGCCTGGCGACAGAGCGAGACTCTGTCTCAAAAATAAAAAAATTAAACAAAACAAAAAAAAACCACTTCAATAGTTTCCCTATATCATATAACCCTTTCTTACCTCCACAACCTTCCCTCCTTCCAACATTTCACTTTATGGGCAACACTGGCTTTTTCTTCTTTCAATTCTATAAATTCTCCAGAGCTCATTCCCACTTCAAAAGCTTTTAACAGGTTGCTTTTACTCTAAATGGAATATTATTATTCAGTGTACCCTCTTTTGCAGCTGGATAACTTCTGTGTATCCCTCTGGTCCTTGCTTAAAGTCACTCCATCAAAGACAATGTCTCTGAATCTTCAGATGAGGTCAGGTGCCATATGATGATTTACCTATGCTTTCCTTCTTGGGATATATTACAATTACAACTAACTATTTATGCAATTAAGCTAACTCCTCTGCTAGATTATAAGCTCCATGTTATGGCTGTAGCTATCCCTAACATCAGGCACAGTCTCCACGCACAATACTCAAAAACTACATGATGAAGGGATAAAAGGAACAAAACCACAAACATCCCACTGCTGCTATAACAAAGAAAAAAAAAGAAAGAAAAATTTTAATTTTCAAAAATAGGCCAGATTCGATGGCTCATGCCTGTAATTCCAGCATTCTGGGAGGCCAAGGCGGGCGGATGACGTAAGGTCAGAAGTTCAAAACAAGACTGGCAAACATGACAAAACCCCATCACTACTAAAAATGCAAAACTTAGGCTGGGCACAGTGGCTCGTACCTGTAATCCCAGCACTTTGGGAGGCCAAGGCAGGCGGATCACAAGGTCAAGAGATCGAGACCATCCTGGCCAACATGGTGAAACCCCATCTCTACAAAAAATACAAAAATTAGCTGGGTATGGTGGTGCATGCCTGTAGTCCCAGCTACTCGGAAGCTGAGGCAGGAGAATCACTTGAACCTAGGAGGCGGAGACTGCAGTGAGGCGAGATCACGCCACTGCACTCCAGACGGGGCGACAAAGAGAGACTCTGTCAAAAAAAACAAAAAACTAAAAAACAAAAAAACTCAATATTCATTTTTATATAATTTCGATGACACCATAATCCTATTCTTTTGGACAGCAATTAAGC
>NW_022325050.1:0-5482 GCF_002776525.5 Piliocolobus tephrosceles | reverse complement strand
GCTTAATTGCTGTCCAAAAGAATAGGATTATGGTGTCATCGAAATTATATAAAAATGAATATTGAGTTTTTTTGTTTTTTAGTTTTTTGTTTTTTTTGACAGAGTCTCTCTTTGTCGCCCCGTCTGGAGTGCAGTGGCGTGATCTCGCCTCACTGCAGTCTCCGCCTCCTAGGTTCAAGTGATTCTCCTGCCTCAGCTTCCGAGTAGCTGGGACTACAGGCATGCACCACCATACCCAGCTAATTTTTGTATTTTTTGTAGAGATGGGGTTTCACCATGTTGGCCAGGATGGTCTCGATCTCTTGACCTTGTGATCCGCCTGCCTTGGCCTCCCAAAGTGCTGGGATTACAGGTACGAGCCACTGTGCCCAGCCTAAGTTTTGCATTTTTAGTAGTGATGGGGTTTTGTCATGTTTGCCAGTCTTGTTTTGAACTTCTGACCTTACGTCATCCGCCCGCCTTGGCCTCCCAGAATGCTGGAATTACAGGCATGAGCCATCGAATCTGGCCTATTTTTGAAAATTAAAATTTTTCTTTCTTTTTTTTTCTTTGTTATAGCAGCAGTGGGATGTTTGTGGTTTTGTTCCTTTTATCCCTTCATCATGTAGTTTTTGAGTATTGTGCGTGGAGACTGTGCCTGATGTTAGGGATAGCTACAGCCATAACATGGAGCTTATAATCTAGCAGAGGAGTTAGCTTAATTGCATAAATAGTTAGTTGTAATTGTAATATATCCCAAGAAGGAAAGCATAGGTAAATCATCATATGGCACCTGACCTCATCTGAAGATTCAGAGACATTGTCTTTGATGGAGTGACTTTAAGCAAGGACCAGAGGGATACACAGAAGTTATCCAGCTGCAAAAGAGGGTACACTGAATAATAATATTCCATTTAGAGTAAAAGCAACCTGTTAAAAGCTTTTGAAGTGGGAATGAGCTCTGGAGAATTTATAGAATTGAAAGAAGAAAAAGCCAGTGTTGCCCATAAAGTGAAATGTTGGAAGGAGGGAAGGTTGTGGAGGTAAGAAAGGGTTATATGATATAGGGAAACTATTGAAGTGGTTTTTTTTGTTTTGTTTAATTTTTTTATTTTTGAGACAGAGTCTCGCTCTGTCGCCAGGCTGGAGTGCAGTGGTGCAATCTTGGCTCAGTACAACCTCCTTCTCCTGGGTTCACGCCATGCTCCTGCCACAGCCTCCTGAGTAGCTGGGACTACAGGTGCGCACCACCACACCCAGATGATTTTTGCATTTTTAGTAGAGATGGATTTTCACCATGTTGGCCATGATGGTCTCGATCTCTTGACCTCATGATCTGCCTACCTCAGCCTCCCAAAGTGCTGGGACTACAGGTTTGAGCCACGGTGCCTGGCCTATTGAAGTGTTTTTAAGTGGGCAGTGGTATATTTGGATTTGCATTTCTGAAGTTCGTTTTGTTGTGAAAATTTCATTCTGCAGATTGGTGATAGTTGGTTAAGAGTGAATATTAAGAGACTACAGTCATTTTCCATTATCTGCGGTTTTTCTTTCCTTGATTTTAGTTCCCCATGGTCAACCCCTCTGAAAATAGGTGAGTAGAGTACAGTGAGGTAGAATCATGTGTTGTGTCATGCAGGAGGGAGGTATTTTCTTAGAAATATCTCATTAGGTGATTTTGTCATTGCACAATCATCTTAGAATGTTCTTAAACAAAGCTATATTGTATAGCCTACTACATACCTAGGCTACGTGGTATAGCCTATTGCTCCTAGGCTGCAAACTTGTACATTTCATTACTGAATCCTGTGAGCAACTTAACATAATGGTAAGTATTTGTGTTTTTAAACATAGAAAAGGTACAGCTAAAATAATGGTATGAAAGAAAAAAAAAATGCACTTGTATAGGACTTAACATGAATGAAGCTTGCAGGACTAGAAGTTGCTCTGGATGAGTCAGTTAGTAAGTGGTGAGTAAATGTGAAAACCTGAGACATTATTGTACATTACTGATAGGGTTTGTCTGTGTATCCCCACCCAAATCTCATCTGGAACTGTAATCCCAATGTGTTGAAGGAGGGAGGTAACTGGATAATAGGGGCAGTTTCCCCCATCCTGTTCTCGTGACAGTGAGTGAATTCTCTTGAGATATGATGGTTTTGAAAGTGGCAGTGTTTTCCTATGTACAGATTCTCTTTCTCTTGCTTGCTGCCATGTAAGACGTGCTTGCTTCCCCTCCCACCATGATTGAAAGTTTCCTGAGGTCTTCTCAGCCATGTGAAACTGTGAGTCAATTAAACCTCTTGTCTTTATAAATTGCCCAGTCTCGGGTAGTTCTTTATAGCAGTGAGAGAATGGACTGCTACAACTACTGTAGACTTCATAAACATTGTGCACTTAATGTACACTACATTTAGTTTAAAAATGTCACTAGGCAATAGGAATTGTTCAGTTCCATTTAATCTCATGGGACCACCATTGTGTATCTGGTTGTTGTTATGCAGACTGTATTTTGAGAGAGACCACATTCACGTAACTTTTTCATAGTAAATTGTTATAATTTTTTTTTAATTTTTGAAATTTTTTGAGGTGGAGTCTCTCTCTGTCACCCAGACTGGAGTACAGTGGCACGATCTTAGCTCATTGCAACCTCCCAGGTTCAATTGATTTTTTGTGTCTTAGCCTTCTGCTTAGGTGGGACTGCAGGTGTGCACCACCACACTCAGCTAATTTTTTTGTCTTTTTTGTAGAAATGGGGTTTCACCATGTTGGCCAGGCTGGTCTCGAACTCCTGACCTGAGGTGATCTGCCCCCGCTTGGCCTCCCAAAGTCCTGAGATTATAGGCGTGAGCCACTACACCCGGCCTGTTCTTTTATTATTGTTGTTAATCTGTTACTGTGCCTAATTTGTAAATTAAACATTTTTATAGGTATGTATGTATAGCAAAAAACAGAATCAAGTGCTCAGTACCATTTGTCATTTCAGACATCCACTGGGGTTCTTAGAATGTTTCTCCCATGGATAACTGGGCGACTACTGCATTTAGGAGGTGACTGAAGTGGTCCTGATGAAAGGCGATGCTGGCTTTAAGTAGGGTAATAGTGGAGATGGAGAGAGATAGGCAGATCTCACCAGTATTGAGGAAGAGGAAGGGCACAATATAGTTATGGATTAAAAGTGAGGTTAGTGCTGGGCGTGGTGGCTCACGCCTGTAATCCCAGCACTTTGGGAGGCCGAGGCAGGCGGATCATGAGGTCAGGAGATCGAGACCATCCTGGCTAACACGGTGAAACCCCGTCTCTACTAAAAATGCAACAAGTTAGCCGGGCATGGTGGCGGGTGCCTGTAGTCCCGGCTATTTGGGAGGCTGAGGCAGGAGAATGGCGTGAACCCAGGAGGTGGAGCTTGCAGTGAGCCAAGATCACGCCACTGTACTCCAGCCTGGGCAATAGAGCGAGACTCCGTCTCAGGAAAAAAAAAAAAAAAAAAGTGAGGTTAGGGAGTAAGGTTTGAAGTGGTCAAAGATTATGTATACTAGGTGTCTTGCATGAGCAATGGGTCATTGAAAATATCATTACCATTATATGGAAAGAGCAGGAAGAGCAGGTTTTGTCATAAATTGTGGAGCATTTCAAGTGCCTATGTAGGCTGAGTGCAGTGGCTCATGCTTGTAATCCTAGCACTTTAGGAGGCTGAGGTCGGTGGATCACTTGAGGCCAGGAGTTTGAGACCAACTGGGCAACATGACGAAACCCCATCTCTACTAAAAATAGAAAAAGTTAGATGGAAGTGGTGGCACACACCTGTAATCCCAGCTCCTTGGGAGGCTGAGGCAGGAGAATTGCTTGAACCCTGGAGGTGGAGGTTGCAGTGAGCCAAGATCGAGCCACTGCACTCCAGCCTGGGCAACAGAGTGAGACTCCGTCTCAAAATAAAATAAAGTGTTTATGTAGCACATAGAGTTTTATACCTGAACCTGAGGACAGATACAAATAGATAAAATTTGGGATTCTCTGTTATATTTTTATAATTTAGTTGGTAATGGAAATTTGGACAATGAATAAGATTGCCTAGTATTTCACGTGAAATAAGATGACATCTTAGGCCAGAGACCTGAGGCACTTCATCATTTAAAGGTTTGATAGGGTGATCAGAAAGGTGCTGCCAAAGAGGTAATAGGAAAATCGGGAGAGTGAAATACTGAAAGGCAAGAAATATAGCGGTATTAGTCTGTTTTGTGTTGCTATAAAGGAATACCTGGAACGGGGTAGATTATTAACATAAAGAAAAGAGATTTATTTGGTTCACAGTTCTGTCGGCTGTACAAGCATAGCACCAACACCTTTGGGCTGAGGAAACTTTTACTCATGGGGGAGTGGGAATGGGGACCAGGAGTGTCACATGGTGAGAGAAGGGAGCAAGATGGCAGGCTCTTTTTACCAATCAGATCTCAAGTGAACTAACACCAGCAAGAAACTCACTCATTACCACAAGGCAAACACCAAGACATTCATGAGGGATCTGCCGCCATTACCCAAACACCTTTGGCTAGGCTCCACCTTCAACATTGGGAGTATATTTTTACATGAGATTTGGAGGCACAAATATCCAAACTTTATCAATTCGCTCTGTAATTTCTTTTTCTTTTTCTTTTCTTTTTTTTTTTTTTTGAGATGGAGTTTAGCTCTTGTTGCCCAGGCTGGAGTGCAGTGGCGCAATCTCGGCTCACTGCAACTTCTACCTTCCAGTTTCAAGTGATTCTCCTGCCTCAGCCTCCCAAGAAGCTGGGACTACAGGCACGTGCCACCACACCCAGCTAATTTTTTGTATTTTTAGTAGAGACGGGGTTTCACCATGTTGGCCAGGATGGTCTCCATCTCTTGACCTTGTGATCCGCCCGCCTCGACCTCCCAAAGTACTGGAATTACAGGCATGAGCCACCGCGCCTTGCCAATAGACTCTATTTTTTAAAAAAATTATTTTTTGTAGAGCTGAGGTCTCACTTTGTTGCTTAGGCTGGTCTTGAACTCCTGACCTCAAGTGGTCCTTCCGTTTTGGCCACCCAAAGTGCTGCGATTACATGTGTGAGGCACTGCACCCAGCCTCAGTAGGCTTTTATGGTTTATGCTTTCTGTCCTTTTAAAACTATTTCAACTTAATTTTCTACTCTCATGTTTTATTGTAATTTATATATGTATGTAAGTGTATATATATTTACATGTAGGGTGTGTAATATAGTGTGTGTATATATAGTATTTGTGTGTGTATATATAGTATTTGTGTGTGTATATATATAATGTGTTTGTGTGTGTTTGTGTGTGTGTGTATTTGTTTGTTTGTTTGTTTTCGTTTTTTTGTGATAGGGTCCACTCTGTTACCCAGGCTGGAGTGCAGTGGTGCAGTCATGGCTCACTGCAGCCTTGACCTTCTGGGCTCAATTGACCTGCTTGCCTCAGCTTGCTGAGCAGCTGGGACTACAGGTGCGCCACCACCACACCCAACTAA
>NW_022325049.1:0-2423 GCF_002776525.5 Piliocolobus tephrosceles | reverse complement strand
ATATTTACTGATTATATATAACAAATTGTATATATTACTAATATGTTATATATATATCAGT
Organism: Piliocolobus tephrosceles; assembly: GCF_002776525.5. Classification (NCBI taxonomy): domain Eukaryota; kingdom Metazoa; phylum Chordata; class Mammalia; order Primates; family Cercopithecidae; genus Piliocolobus; species Piliocolobus tephrosceles. The sequence continues at coordinate 2,362 of NW_022325049.1, read as the reverse complement.
TATATATATACAGATAAAAAGCACATCTTTATTTTACAGGGAGTTCTTTCCAATCAAATCCACAAGAAAAGAACTCTAAAAGTGAGCGAAGTACTTTTTTGCAGATCCACAAGTTACTTATGTACATAGGAAAAAATCCTTAGTGTTTCTCATAAGAGAATTTAAGTTGAAAGAGGAATGAGACTGTTTTCTATCCACAATGTTTGTGAGAATAAAGAGCAGTGGTACTTATACTGCTGCTTGAAGTTTAAGTTGCTGATGACTTTTCAAGTGGATAATTTGGAGATAATTACCACATTTTAAAAATGTATATGCCCTTTACCCATCAATTCCATTGTATTAAAATACCTTTAGAAAATAGAGATACATGCACTTTGTTTTTCTCAGCATTTATGTTAAGAACCTGTAGAATGGATATGTGGTCATTGAAGGTGGCAGTAGGTCGAGAAGTATGTTGATGTGTGAAGATGTATTTTGTTATAGCCGGTGAGGAAAAAAAAATCAGTTTGCTTGCACATACACACAAACATACTATAGTCTTGTGTTAGCCAAAATTATGTACAAAATAGGATAAAATTTGTAACTTCTGAGCATTTGTATTTTAAAGTCTTTTGTTCCTTTTTCTTACCTTTGATTTCTGAAGTGAGCATTTATGAAACTTCTAGTAAAAATTTATTATTAATGGAATAATATTTGGGAAGAGAGAAATGAATCTTGTACAGATGAAAATAATTTCTCACTATCTTATATTATTGAGAGTTATCTTGTTTGAACTTTTAGCTTCAGAAATAAGGGAATCTTTTTATCTGTGCTTGCAGATTTTATTGTGTATATATTTTTTATGTATATATGTTTTTCTTATGTATAGATTCATTACATATATGCATATGCAAACAATGATAGATTAATCATTTCATTATAGTTGTAGTCTTACAAAAATAGCAAACAGCAAATATTATTACTATCACAAAAATATTGGTTTATAGAAGTTGTATTTAAAAATACTGGGCTCCCCAACTGTATTCTATCAATCCATTTATTCATCAAACATAACCTGAACACCTGTTATGTAGCAGACATTTTGCACTATCTCTCAGGACCCTTCCATACTTAAAGCCTTTATGTTTACCTGTTGTACCTGAGCAAGATGAGAGATTTAAAATGGAAATAGTAGGACTTAATCTCACTGAAGCTTTTCCTCCCACCTTTCAAGCAAAAGCATTTCTGAAGGTAGAAAACAGAGATAACCTTTAACTGCCCTTTTGAAAATTTATCAGTCTTAAATGCTAATATTAATAATTGGAAAGTCTGATTTGCATATATTCTGTAAATCCAAGTGTTGACTGAAATGAGCCATACCTGTTCATCTCAATCATTAGTTTTCTTTAGCTTCATGTTTTTAAAAATCAAAGTAAGAAGTAATTTGTTTAAAAAATATGTTGTTACTTCAGTGATCGTTCCCCGTGGTACTTTTAGGAATTAAAATGTGTTTAAGTGTCAGTTAGATGCCTGGAACTGCCCTAGACCTGCTGTGTATACCGTATTCTACTTAATGTAAGGCCTCATGGATTGTGTAATACCCTACTATTTTCTATATTAATGAGATGATTTTTTAAATGCTACCAATTATAAAAAATTATGAATTACAAATGCCATTCCAATATCAGATATGCTAAAATGTGACCTAACCTTTAAATCATCCTGCAAAATAGCAATAATTGTATCATTTTACTTAATTAAAATGTTTTTGTTAAGTAGTAGTAATAGTAATAATTATAACATCTGGCTGGGTGCGTGGCTCACACCTGTCATTCCAGAACTTTGGAAGCCTGAGGTGGGAAGTTCCCATGATGCCAGGAGTTTGAGACCAGACTGGGCAACAAAGTGACATTCCTACTCTACACAACATATTTAAAAATTTGCTGATTATGCTGGTGCGCTCCTGTGGTCCCAGCTACTCAGAAGGCTAGGGCAGGAGGATTGCTTGAGCCTACGAGTTTCAGGCTGCAGTGAGGCTGCAATACACCATTGCACTCCAGCCTGGACAACAGGGCAAGACCCTGCCTCAACAAACAAAAATCTAACAGTTACTGAGTTGTTGCTTGTTCTGGAAATGGTTCTAAATGCTTTACATAGATTTTCATTTAAGCATCATAATAGTGTCTTGTGAGCTAGCTACTATTGTCATCTTTATTTTATTAATGTGGAAATTGAGGCACAGAAAGGTTAAGCAATAGCTGGTATGTGACTGAGTACAAAGTAGAACTCAAGCCCTAGTTGAACTGAATCCAAGCACCAAGCTCATTCTATCCAAGTAGGCTGCTGTTTCATTAAGGTAGGGAGCAGTAAGAGCTAATAAATA
>NW_022325048.1:0-2423 GCF_002776525.5 Piliocolobus tephrosceles | reverse complement strand
TATTTATTAGCTCTTACTGCTCCCTACCTTAATGAAACAGCAGCCTACTTGGATAGAATGAGCTTGGTGCTTGGATTCAGTTCAACTAGGGCTTGAGTTCTACTTTGTACTCAGTCACATACCAGCTATTGCTTAACCTTTCTGTGCCTCAATTTCCACATTAATAAAATAAAGATGACAATAGTAGCTAGCTCACAAGACACTATTATGATGCTTAAATGAAAATCTATGTAAAGCATTTAGAACCATTTCCAGAACAAGCAACAACTCAGTAACTGTTAGATTTTTGTTTGTTGAGGCAGGGTCTTGCCCTGTTGTCCAGGCTGGAGTGCAATGGTGTATTGCAGCCTCACTGCAGCCTGAAACTCGTAGGCTCAAGCAATCCTCCTGCCCTAGCCTTCTGAGTAGCTGGGACCACAGGAGCGCACCAGCATAATCAGCAAATTTTTAAATATGTTGTGTAGAGTAGGAATGTCACTTTGTTGCCCAGTCTGGTCTCAAACTCCTGGCATCATGGGAACTTCCCACCTCAGGCTTCCAAAGTTCTGGAATGACAGGTGTGAGCCACGCACCCAGCCAGATGTTATAATTATTACTATTACTACTACTTAACAAAAACATTTTAATTAAGTAAAATGATACAATTATTGCTATTTTGCAGGATGATTTAAAGGTTAGGTCACATTTTAGCATATCTGATATTGGAATGGCATTTGTAATTCATAATTTTTTATAATTGGTAGCATTTAAAAAATCATCTCATTAATATAGAAAATAGTAGGGTATTACACAATCCATGAGGCCTTACATTAAGTAGAATACGGTATACACAGCAGGTCTAGGGCAGTTCCAGGCATCTAACTGACACTTAAACACATTTTAATTCCTAAAAGTACCACGGGGAACGATCACTGAAGTAACAACATATTTTTTAAACAAATTACTTCTTACTTTGATTTTTAAAAACATGAAGCTAAAGAAAACTAATGATTGAGATGAACAGGTATGGCTCATTTCAGTCAACACTTGGATTTACAGAATATATGCAAATCAGACTTTCCAATTATTAATATTAGCATTTAAGACTGATAAATTTTCAAAAGGGCAGTTAAAGGTTATCTCTGTTTTCTACCTTCAGAAATGCTTTTGCTTGAAAGGTGGGAGGAAAAGCTTCAGTGAGATTAAGTCCTACTATTTCCATTTTAAATCTCTCATCTTGCTCAGGTACAACAGGTAAACATAAAGGCTTTAAGTATGGAAGGGTCCTGAGAGATAGTGCAAAATGTCTGCTACATAACAGGTGTTCAGGTTATGTTTGATGAATAAATGGATTGATAGAATACAGTTGGGGAGCCCAGTATTTTTAAATACAACTTCTATAAACCAATATTTTTGTGATAGTAATAATATTTGCTGTTTGCTATTTTTGTAAGACTACAACTATAATGAAATGATTAATCTATCATTGTTTGCATATGCATATATGTAATGAATCTATACATAAGAAAAACATATATACATAAAAAATATATACACAATAAAATCTGCAAGCACAGATAAAAAGATTCCCTTATTTCTGAAGCTAAAAGTTCAAACAAGATAACTCTCAATAATATAAGATAGTGAGAAATTATTTTCATCTGTACAAGATTCATTTCTCTCTTCCCAAATATTATTCCATTAATAATAAATTTTTACTAGAAGTTTCATAAATGCTCACTTCAGAAATCAAAGGTAAGAAAAAGGAACAAAAGACTTTAAAATACAAATGCTCAGAAGTTACAAATTTTATCCTATTTTGTACATAATTTTGGCTAACACAAGACTATAGTATGTTTGTGTGTATGTGCAAGCAAACTGATTTTTTTTTCCTCACCGGCTATAACAAAATACATCTTCACACATCAACATACTTCTCGACCTACTGCCACCTTCAATGACCACATATCCATTCTACAGGTTCTTAACATAAATGCTGAGAAAAACAAAGTGCATGTATCTCTATTTTCTAAAGGTATTTTAATACAATGGAATTGATGGGTAAAGGGCATATACATTTTTAAAATGTGGTAATTATCTCCAAATTATCCACTTGAAAAGTCATCAGCAACTTAAACTTCAAGCAGCAGTATAAGTACCACTGCTCTTTATTCTCACAAACATTGTGGATAGAAAACAGTCTCATTCCTCTTTCAACTTAAATTCTCTTATGAGAAACACTAAGGATTTTTTCCTATGTACATAAGTAACTTGTGGATCTGCAAAAAAGTACTTCGCTCACTTTTAGAGTTCTTTTCTTGTGGATTTGATTGGAAAGAACTCCCTGTAAAATAAAGATGTGCTTTTTATCTGTATATATATAACTGATATATATATAACATATTAGTAATATATACAATTTGTTATATATAATCAGTAAATAT
>NW_022325047.1:0-1007 GCF_002776525.5 Piliocolobus tephrosceles | reverse complement strand
CCTGTGGCGCCTCTGGGCCCCAGGGGCCGGCCTCCGGCGCACAGGGCCCCCCAGCATCCTGGGCGCCGGCCCACTGCCCGGACGAAGTCAACTCAGGATGAACTTCGGGTTGCGTTGTCCGGCTGTTCTGCCAGGCGGGGCAGCTGACCTGCTGATGGGGTGGCTTTCTTCATCTTCTTGCCCAGAGGACAGCGGGCTGGGAAGCCAGGGGCCGCCGGGACCTGGGGCTGGAAGCCGCATCTGCCCACAGCCGCAACCTCCCGCACCTTCATCCTGGCGGCGCCCTGGCGTCGGAGAAGCAGCAGGCGCGGAGCTCCCGCAGCTGCACCCCTGCAGCAACCCGTCCCGGCGCAGGAGGCAGTGGAAGGCGGCCTCCTCGCGCGGCTTCCGCGGCTGCAGGACCAGGGGTGCGGCCAGCACCGCCCTCACGCCCCGCGTCTCGTCGACATTGTCCTCCCTGGAGGCAGCTGGACCCGAGCGAGGCTCGCAGCGATCGGCCCCCGCGAGGACGCGCATGCAGGGCTCAGGGTCCCGCACGCTGGCCCCGCCGCACCGCACCTTTCAGCAGCAGCTGGAATTCTGCAGCAGCGCCTCGGGTGGGATGCTGGGACCCAGGGGTCTTGGCAGGCAGAACTTCAGCTTCTTGTCTTGGCCCCTGCTCCCCTTCTTGTTGTTAAACCTTTGTCACTCTGCCACGAAAAGCATCCAGGCGTCCTTGATTTCGACACTGCGTGCACGCTCAGCCGAGCTCATCGGACGGGCGGTTCTCCCCAGGGCCCGCGGGCAGCTTGTTCCCGGGCGGCGGCTCCTCCTGGACGCAGCTCCTTGTGGCCCCACCAGGCTCCGGGGAGCCAAGGCCTGCCGCGGCCACAGGCCTGGGGAGAGGAAGAGTAAGGCGGGCTCTGCAGGGCAGCCGGCCGGGACCATGAGAGAGGCGGGTCAGTCTGGGCTCCAAGCGCAGCCTCTTGGGATTCCCCGGGACCCACGGCTTGTAATGCGCTTAAATC
>NW_022325046.1:0-1703 GCF_002776525.5 Piliocolobus tephrosceles | reverse complement strand
GGCCAGACGTCCCAGTGGCTGCGGCCAAGCCAGGCGGTCTGCCCTGCGGCGGCTGCACAGGGGCGGGAACCGGCCCTCAGCCCCATCCCCGGTGGCTGCAGAGGGCCCCCGGCTAGAGGTCCCGAGCTGGAATCCAGCACAGCAGGAGCCGGGCGGGGGCAGGGCCTGGCGGGCTCTCAGGCCAGGTGCACTGGGGATCCAGAGGCCGCCCAGGCCATGCTCCACCACCTGGGCGCCCAAGCTGCAGGTGCCCTCTACCTGCTGACAACAGCTGACTGGCAGCTCTCAAGCCGGTTGGCGCTCCCAGCCTCGCAGAACCGGGGCTAGAAGTCGCCTTGTCTGCTGCCAAGTCAGGCGGTTTGCCGGCGGCGGCTGCACCAGGGCGGGAACCGGACCCCAACCCCATCCCCGGTGGCTGCGGAGGGCGCCTGTCAGCTGCTGCGATCTCTCTTCAGAGGAGGAGCCGGGCGGGAGTCACGGCCAGGCGGGCCCTCAGGCCGGAAGGGATGCGCGCCTGCGGTTCCGGGACGTCCCGCGCGAGCCCAGGAGAACCCGCAAGCCAGCGGCGCCTGCGCTCGAGCTGCCACCGCCCCCTGCCGGCCACGCGGGCTTGGGAGCGGCTTCCGGAGTCCCGGCTGGCGCTGAGCTGCAGGCGCGCGCCTAACGGCTTCGCTGGGTTCACGAGGTTTGAGAGGTCGGAGGGCTGAGCTGCAGGCGCGCGCCTAACGGCTTCGCGGGGCTCACTGGCTGTGAGAGGTCGGAGCTGCAGGCGCGCGCCTAAGGGCTTCGCGGGGCTCCCGCGGTCTGACAGGTCGGAGGGCTGAATTGCAGGCGCGCGCCTAACGGCTTCGCGGGGCTCACTCGGCCTGAGAGGTCGGAGCGCTGAGATGCAGGCACGCGCTTCGCGGGGCTCCCTCAGTCTGAGAGGTCTGAGCGCTGGCTGCAGGCGCGCGCCTAACGGCTTCTCGGGGCTCACTCGGTCTGAGAGGTATAAGCGCTGGCTGCAGGCGCGCGCCTAACGGCTTCTCGGGGCTCACGCGACCTGAGAGGTTTGAGCGCGGAGCTGCAGGCGCGCGCTTAACTGCTTGGCGGGGCTCTCTCGGTCTGAGAGGTCGGAGGCTGCGAGTGTCGCTGCTGAAGGCTGTGGTGGACCGGGCTGGATCGCAGATTCTGAGCTACATCGCGGGTTTGGGGGTGGATCTTGGATTTGGGGGTGGATCGCAGGTTGGTGGGGGGATCGCGGGTTTGGGTCTGGGTGGGGGTGGAAAGGCCACGAGGGGCCGCGGCGGCTCTGGAGCGGGTGGTGGGCGTCTGAGAAGTCGCCACCATGAGGAAGCTCTTCAGCTTGGGGAGACGCCTGGGCCAGGCGCTCCCGAGCTCCAGGGACAAAGAGTACGCGGGTCCCGGGTACCACACCCGGGACTGGGAACTGCGGAAGATCCACAGGGCGGCCATCAAGGGCGACGCCGCGGAGGTGGAGCGCTGCCTGAGGCGGTTTGCGGACGTGGACGCCCGCGACAGAAAGGACAGGTAGGTGGGGCTCAGCCCGCGGTGGGAGGGGGACCCCAGACCCGGCTTCCCTGCAGCCCAGACCTTGGAGGGCGCCCGGACCCTCGGAGGCGCGCAGCCAAGTGGAGCCTCAGCTGCTTTCCATCGCTGGCAATTCCCCTCCTGCAGCGCTTGGTGGAGAATTTGAGTGATTT
>NW_022325045.1:0-1703 GCF_002776525.5 Piliocolobus tephrosceles | reverse complement strand
AAATCACTCAAATTCTCCACCAAGCGCTGCAGGAGGGGAATTGCCAGCGATGGAAAGCAGCTGAGGCTCCACTTGGCTGCGCGCCTCCGAGGGTCCGGGCGCCCTCCAAGGTCTGGGCTGCAGGGAAGCCGGGTCTGGGGTCCCCCTCCCACCGCGGGCTGAGCCCCACCTACCTGTCCTTTCTGTCGCGGGCGTCCACGTCCGCAAACCGCCTCAGGCAGCGCTCCACCTCCGCGGCGTCGCCCTTGATGGCCGCCCTGTGGATCTTCCGCAGTTCCCAGTCCCGGGTGTGGTACCCGGGACCCGCGTACTCTTTGTCCCTGGAGCTCGGGAGCGCCTGGCCCAGGCGTCTCCCCAAGCTGAAGAGCTTCCTCATGGTGGCGACTTCTCAGACGCCCACCACCCGCTCCAGAGCCGCCGCGGCCCCTCGTGGCCTTTCCACCCCCACCCAGACCCAAACCCGCGATCCCCCCACCAACCTGCGATCCACCCCCAAATCCAAGATCCACCCCCAAACCCGCGATGTAGCTCAGAATCTGCGATCCAGCCCGGTCCACCACAGCCTTCAGCAGCGACACTCGCAGCCTCCGACCTCTCAGACCGAGAGAGCCCCGCCAAGCAGTTAAGCGCGCGCCTGCAGCTCCGCGCTCAAACCTCTCAGGTCGCGTGAGCCCCGAGAAGCCGTTAGGCGCGCGCCTGCAGCCAGCGCTTATACCTCTCAGACCGAGTGAGCCCCGAGAAGCCGTTAGGCGCGCGCCTGCAGCCAGCGCTCAGACCTCTCAGACTGAGGGAGCCCCGCGAAGCGCGTGCCTGCATCTCAGCGCTCCGACCTCTCAGGCCGAGTGAGCCCCGCGAAGCCGTTAGGCGCGCGCCTGCAATTCAGCCCTCCGACCTGTCAGACCGCGGGAGCCCCGCGAAGCCCTTAGGCGCGCGCCTGCAGCTCCGACCTCTCACAGCCAGTGAGCCCCGCGAAGCCGTTAGGCGCGCGCCTGCAGCTCAGCCCTCCGACCTCTCAAACCTCGTGAACCCAGCGAAGCCGTTAGGCGCGCGCCTGCAGCTCAGCGCCAGCCGGGACTCCGGAAGCCGCTCCCAAGCCCGCGTGGCCGGCAGGGGGCGGTGGCAGCTCGAGCGCAGGCGCCGCTGGCTTGCGGGTTCTCCTGGGCTCGCGCGGGACGTCCCGGAACCGCAGGCGCGCATCCCTTCCGGCCTGAGGGCCCGCCTGGCCGTGACTCCCGCCCGGCTCCTCCTCTGAAGAGAGATCGCAGCAGCTGACAGGCGCCCTCCGCAGCCACCGGGGATGGGGTTGGGGTCCGGTTCCCGCCCTGGTGCAGCCGCCGCCGGCAAACCGCCTGACTTGGCAGCAGACAAGGCGACTTCTAGCCCCGGTTCTGCGAGGCTGGGAGCGCCAACCGGCTTGAGAGCTGCCAGTCAGCTGTTGTCAGCAGGTAGAGGGCACCTGCAGCTTGGGCGCCCAGGTGGTGGAGCATGGCCTGGGCGGCCTCTGGATCCCCAGTGCACCTGGCCTGAGAGCCCGCCAGGCCCTGCCCCCGCCCGGCTCCTGCTGTGCTGGATTCCAGCTCGGGACCTCTAGCCGGGGGCCCTCTGCAGCCACCGGGGATGGGGCTGAGGGCCGGTTCCCGCCCCTGTGCAGCCGCCGCAGGGCAGACCGCCTGGCTTGGCCGCAGCCACTGGGACGTCTGGCC
>NW_022325044.1:0-1329 GCF_002776525.5 Piliocolobus tephrosceles | reverse complement strand
CAGGAGCCGGGCGGGGGCAGGGCCTGGTGGGCTCTCAGGCCAGGTGCACTCGCGATCCAGAGGCCGCCCAGGCCATCCTCCACCACCTGGGCGCCCAAGCTGCAGGTGCCCTCTACCTGCTGACAACAGCTGACTGGCAGCTCTCAAGCTGGTTGGCGCTCCCAGCCTCGCAGAAGCGGGGCTAGAAGTCGCCTTGTCTGCTGTCAAGTCAGGCGGTTTGCCGGCGGCGGCTGCACCAGGGCGGGAACCGGTCCCCAACCCCATCCCTGGTGGCTGCGGAGGGCTCCTGTCAGAGGCCCAGATCTCTCTTCGGAGAAGGAGAGGGGCAGGAATCACGGCCACGCGGACCCTCAGGCCGGACGGGCTTCGCGCCTGCGATTCCCGGACGTCCCGCGCGAGCCTAGGAGAACCCGCAAGCCAGCGGCGCCTGCGCTCGAGCTGCAGCCGCCCCCTTCCGGCCACGCGGGCTTGGGAGCGGCTTCCGGAGTCTCCGCGGGCGCTGAGCTGCAGGCGCGCGCCTAATGGCTCCGTGGGGCTCACGCGGTCTGAGAGGTCGGAGGGCTGAGCTGCAGGCGCCCGCCTAACGGCTTCGCGGACTCGCTCGGTCTGAGAGGTCGGAGCGCGGAGCTGCAGGCGCGCGCCTAACGGCTTCGCGGGGCTCACGCGGCCTGAGAGGTCGGAGCGCTGAGCTGCAGGCGCGTGCCTAACGGCTTTGCGGGGCTCAAGCGGCCTGAGAGGTCGGAGCCCGGAGCTGCAGGCGCGCGCCTAACGGCTTCGCGGGGCTCACGCGGTCTGAGAGGTCGGAGCGCTGAGCTGCAGGCACGCGCCTAACCGCTTCGCGGGGCTCACTCGGTCTGAGAGGTCGGAGGCTGCGAGTGTCGCTGCTGAAGGCTGTGGTGGACCGGGCTGGATCGCGGATTCTGAGCTACATCGCGGGTTTGGGGGTGGATCTTGGATTTGGGGGTGGATCGCAGGTTGGTGGGGGGATCGCGGATTTGGGACTGGGTAGGGGTGGAAAGGCCACGAGGGGCCGCGGCGGCTCAGGAGCGGGTGGTGGGCGTCTGAGAAGTTGCCACCATGAGGAAGCTCTTCAGCTTCGGGAGACGCCTGAGCCAGGCGCTCCTGAGCTCCAGGGACAAAGAGTACGCGGGTCCCGGGTACCACATCCGGGACTGGGAACTGCGGAAGATCCACAGGGCGGCCATCAAGGGCGACGCGGCGGAGGTGGAGCGCTGCCTGAGGCGGTTTCGCTACGTGGACGCCCGCGACAGAAAGGACAGGTAGGTGGGGCTCAGCCTGCGGTGGGAGGGGGCCCCCAGACCCGGCTTC
>NW_022325042.1:0-1329 GCF_002776525.5 Piliocolobus tephrosceles | reverse complement strand
GAAGCCGGGTCTGGGGGCCCCCTCCCACCGCAGGCTGAGCCCCACCTACCTGTCCTTTCTGTCGCGGGCGTCCACGTAGCGAAACCGCCTCAGGCAGCGCTCCACCTCCGCCGCGTCGCCCTTGATGGCCGCCCTGTGGATCTTCCGCAGTTCCCAGTCCCGGATGTGGTACCCGGGACCCGCGTACTCTTTGTCCCTGGAGCTCAGGAGCGCCTGGCTCAGGCGTCTCCCGAAGCTGAAGAGCTTCCTCATGGTGGCAACTTCTCAGACGCCCACCACCCGCTCCTGAGCCGCCGCGGCCCCTCGTGGCCTTTCCACCCCTACCCAGTCCCAAATCCGCGATCCCCCCACCAACCTGCGATCCACCCCCAAATCCAAGATCCACCCCCAAACCCGCGATGTAGCTCAGAATCCGCGATCCAGCCCGGTCCACCACAGCCTTCAGCAGCGACACTCGCAGCCTCCGACCTCTCAGACCGAGTGAGCCCCGCGAAGCGGTTAGGCGCGTGCCTGCAGCTCAGCGCTCCGACCTCTCAGACCGCGTGAGCCCCGCGAAGCCGTTAGGCGCGCGCCTGCAGCTCCGGGCTCCGACCTCTCAGGCCGCTTGAGCCCCGCAAAGCCGTTAGGCACGCGCCTGCAGCTCAGCGCTCCGACCTCTCAGGCCGCGTGAGCCCCGCGAAGCCGTTAGGCGCGCGCCTGCAGCTCCGCGCTCCGACCTCTCAGACCGAGCGAGTCCGCGAAGCCGTTAGGCGGGCGCCTGCAGCTCAGCCCTCCGACCTCTCAGACCGCGTGAGCCCCACGGAGCCATTAGGCGCGCGCCTGCAGCTCAGCGCCCGCGGAGACTCCGGAAGCCGCTCCCAAGCCCGCGTGGCCGGAAGGGGGCGGCTGCAGCTCGAGCGCAGGCGCCGCTGGCTTGCGGGTTCTCCTAGGCTCGCGCGGGACGTCCGGGAATCGCAGGCGCGAAGCCCGTCCGGCCTGAGGGTCCGCGTGGCCGTGATTCCTGCCCCTCTCCTTCTCCGAAGAGAGATCTGGGCCTCTGACAGGAGCCCTCCGCAGCCACCAGGGATGGGGTTGGGGACCGGTTCCCGCCCTGGTGCAGCCGCCGCCGGCAAACCGCCTGACTTGACAGCAGACAAGGCGACTTCTAGCCCCGCTTCTGCGAGGCTGGGAGCGCCAACCAGCTTGAGAGCTGCCAGTCAGCTGTTGTCAGCAGGTAGAGGGCACCTGCAGCTTGGGCGCCCAGGTGGTGGAGGATGGCCTGGGCGGCCTCTGGATCGCGAGTGCACCTGGCCTGAGAGCCCACCAGGCCCTGCCCCCGCCCGGCTCCTG
>NW_022325041.1:0-2483 GCF_002776525.5 Piliocolobus tephrosceles | reverse complement strand
GAGAATTTATTCTTTATAATATATTTTATGATTATATATATAACATTGTATTTACTGATTATATATAACAAATTGTATATATTACTAATATGTTATATATATATATATCAGTTATATATATACAGATAAAAAGCACATCTTTATTTTACAGGGAATTCTTTCCAATCAAATCCACAAGAAAAGAACTCTAAAAGTGAGCAAAGTACTTTTTTGCAGATCCACAAGTTACTTATGTACATAGGAAAAAATCCTTAGTGTTTCTCATAAGAGAATTTAAGTTGAAAGAGGAATGAGACTGTTTTCTATCCACAATGTTTGTGAGAATAAAGAGCAGTGGTACTTATACTGCTGCTTGAAGTTTAAGTTGCTGATGACTTTTCAAGTGGATAATTTGGAGATAATTACCACATTTTAAAAATGTATATGCCCTTTACCCATCAATTCCATTGTATTAAAATACCTTTAGAAAATAGAGATACATGCACTTTGTTTTTCTCAGCATTTATGTTAAGAACCCATAGAATGGATATGTGGCCATTGAAGGTGGCAGTAGGTCGAGAAGTATGTTGATGTGTGAAGATGTATTTTGTTATAGCTGGTGAGGAAAAAAAAAATCAGTTTTCTTGCACATATACACAAACGTACTATGGTCTTGTGTTAGCCAAAATTATGTACAAAATAGGATAAAATTTGTAACTTCTGAGCATTTGTATTTTAAAGTCTTTTGTTCCTTTTTCTTACCTTTGATTTCTGAAGTGAGCATTTATGAAACTTCTAGTAAAAATTTATTATTAATGGAATAATATTTGGGAAGAGAGAAATATGAATCTTGTACAGATAAAAATAATTTCTCACTATTTTATATTATTGAGAGTTATCTTGTTTGAACTTTTAGCTTCTTCAGAAATAAGGGAATCTTTTTATCTGTGCTTGCAGATTTTATTGTGTATATATTTTTTATGTATATATGTTTTTCTTATGCATAGATTCATTACATATATGCATATGCAAACAATGATAGATTAATCATTTCATTATAGTTGTAGTCTTATAAAAATAACAAACAGCAAATATTATTACTATCACAAAAATATTGGTTTATAGAAGTTGTATTTAAAAATACTGGGCTCCCCAACTGTATTCTATCAATCCATTTATTCATCAAACATAACCTGAAAACCTGTTATGTAGCAGACATTTTGCACTATCTCTCAGGACCCTTCCATACTTAAAGCCTTTATGTTTACCTGTTGTACCTGAGCAAGACGAGAGATTTAAAATGGGAATAGTAGGACTTAATCTCACTGAAGCTTTTCCTCCCACCTTTCAAGCAAAAGCATTTCTGAAGGTAGAAAACAGTAAGAGATAACCTTTAACTGCCCTTTTGAAAATTTATCAGTCTTAAATTCTAATATTAATAATTGGAAAGTCTGATTTGCATATATTCTGTAAATCCAAGTGTTGACTGAAATGAGCCATACCTGTTCATTTCAATCATTAGTTCTCTTTAGCTTCATGTTTTTAAAAATCAAAGTAAGAAGTAATTTGTTTAAAAAATATGTTGTTGCTTCAGTGATCGTTCCCGTGGTACTTTTAGGAATTACAATGTATTTAAGTGTCAGTTAGATGCCTAGAACTGCTCTAGACCTGCTGTGTATACCGTATTCTACTTAATGTAAGGCCTCATGGATTGTGTAATACCCTACTATTTTCTATATTAATGAGATGATTTTTTAAATGCTACCAATTATAAAAAATTATGAATTATAAATGCCATTCCAATATCAGATATGCTAAAATGTGACCTAACCTTTAAATCATCCTGCAAAATAGCAATAATTGTATCATTTTACTTAATTAAAATGTTTTTGTTAAGTAGTAGTAATAGTAATAATTATAACATCTGGCTGGGTGCATGGCTCACACCTGTCATTCCAGAACTTTGGAAGCCTGAGGTGGGAAGTTCCCATGATGCCAGGAGTTTGAGACCAGACTGGGCAACAAAGTGACATTCCTACTCTACACAACATATTTAAAAATTTGCTGATTATGCTGGTGCGCTCCTGTGGTCCCAGCTACTCAGAAGGCTAGGGCAGGAGGATTGCTTGAGCCTACGAGTTTCAGGCTGCAGTGAGGCTGCAATACACCATTGCACTCCAGCCTGGACAACAGGGCAAGACCCTGCCTCAACAAACAAAAGTCTAACAGTTATTGAGTTGTTGCTTGTTCTGGAAATGGTTCTAAATGCTTTACATAGATTTTCATTTAAGCATCATAATGGTGTCTTGTGAGCTAGCTACTATTGTCATCTTTATTTTATTAATGTGGAAATTGAGGCACAGAAAGGTTAAGCAATAGCTGGTATGTGACCGAGTACAAAGTAGAACTCAAGCCCTAGTTGAACTGAATCCAAGCACCAAGCTCATTCTATCCAAATAGGCTGCTGTTTCATTAAGGTAGGGAGCAGTAAGAGCTAATAAATA
>NW_022325040.1:0-2483 GCF_002776525.5 Piliocolobus tephrosceles | reverse complement strand
TATTTATTAGCTCTTACTGCTCCCTACCTTAATGAAACAGCAGCCTATTTGGATAGAATGAGCTTGGTGCTTGGATTCAGTTCAACTAGGGCTTGAGTTCTACTTTGTACTCGGTCACATACCAGCTATTGCTTAACCTTTCTGTGCCTCAATTTCCACATTAATAAAATAAAGATGACAATAGTAGCTAGCTCACAAGACACCATTATGATGCTTAAATGAAAATCTATGTAAAGCATTTAGAACCATTTCCAGAACAAGCAACAACTCAATAACTGTTAGACTTTTGTTTGTTGAGGCAGGGTCTTGCCCTGTTGTCCAGGCTGGAGTGCAATGGTGTATTGCAGCCTCACTGCAGCCTGAAACTCGTAGGCTCAAGCAATCCTCCTGCCCTAGCCTTCTGAGTAGCTGGGACCACAGGAGCGCACCAGCATAATCAGCAAATTTTTAAATATGTTGTGTAGAGTAGGAATGTCACTTTGTTGCCCAGTCTGGTCTCAAACTCCTGGCATCATGGGAACTTCCCACCTCAGGCTTCCAAAGTTCTGGAATGACAGGTGTGAGCCATGCACCCAGCCAGATGTTATAATTATTACTATTACTACTACTTAACAAAAACATTTTAATTAAGTAAAATGATACAATTATTGCTATTTTGCAGGATGATTTAAAGGTTAGGTCACATTTTAGCATATCTGATATTGGAATGGCATTTATAATTCATAATTTTTTATAATTGGTAGCATTTAAAAAATCATCTCATTAATATAGAAAATAGTAGGGTATTACACAATCCATGAGGCCTTACATTAAGTAGAATACGGTATACACAGCAGGTCTAGAGCAGTTCTAGGCATCTAACTGACACTTAAATACATTGTAATTCCTAAAAGTACCACGGGAACGATCACTGAAGCAACAACATATTTTTTAAACAAATTACTTCTTACTTTGATTTTTAAAAACATGAAGCTAAAGAGAACTAATGATTGAAATGAACAGGTATGGCTCATTTCAGTCAACACTTGGATTTACAGAATATATGCAAATCAGACTTTCCAATTATTAATATTAGAATTTAAGACTGATAAATTTTCAAAAGGGCAGTTAAAGGTTATCTCTTACTGTTTTCTACCTTCAGAAATGCTTTTGCTTGAAAGGTGGGAGGAAAAGCTTCAGTGAGATTAAGTCCTACTATTCCCATTTTAAATCTCTCGTCTTGCTCAGGTACAACAGGTAAACATAAAGGCTTTAAGTATGGAAGGGTCCTGAGAGATAGTGCAAAATGTCTGCTACATAACAGGTTTTCAGGTTATGTTTGATGAATAAATGGATTGATAGAATACAGTTGGGGAGCCCAGTATTTTTAAATACAACTTCTATAAACCAATATTTTTGTGATAGTAATAATATTTGCTGTTTGTTATTTTTATAAGACTACAACTATAATGAAATGATTAATCTATCATTGTTTGCATATGCATATATGTAATGAATCTATGCATAAGAAAAACATATATACATAAAAAATATATACACAATAAAATCTGCAAGCACAGATAAAAAGATTCCCTTATTTCTGAAGAAGCTAAAAGTTCAAACAAGATAACTCTCAATAATATAAAATAGTGAGAAATTATTTTTATCTGTACAAGATTCATATTTCTCTCTTCCCAAATATTATTCCATTAATAATAAATTTTTACTAGAAGTTTCATAAATGCTCACTTCAGAAATCAAAGGTAAGAAAAAGGAACAAAAGACTTTAAAATACAAATGCTCAGAAGTTACAAATTTTATCCTATTTTGTACATAATTTTGGCTAACACAAGACCATAGTACGTTTGTGTATATGTGCAAGAAAACTGATTTTTTTTTTCCTCACCAGCTATAACAAAATACATCTTCACACATCAACATACTTCTCGACCTACTGCCACCTTCAATGGCCACATATCCATTCTATGGGTTCTTAACATAAATGCTGAGAAAAACAAAGTGCATGTATCTCTATTTTCTAAAGGTATTTTAATACAATGGAATTGATGGGTAAAGGGCATATACATTTTTAAAATGTGGTAATTATCTCCAAATTATCCACTTGAAAAGTCATCAGCAACTTAAACTTCAAGCAGCAGTATAAGTACCACTGCTCTTTATTCTCACAAACATTGTGGATAGAAAACAGTCTCATTCCTCTTTCAACTTAAATTCTCTTATGAGAAACACTAAGGATTTTTTCCTATGTACATAAGTAACTTGTGGATCTGCAAAAAAGTACTTTGCTCACTTTTAGAGTTCTTTTCTTGTGGATTTGATTGGAAAGAATTCCCTGTAAAATAAAGATGTGCTTTTTATCTGTATATATATAACTGATATATATATATATAACATATTAGTAATATATACAATTTGTTATATATAATCAGTAAATACAATGTTATATATATAATCATAAAATATATTATAAAGAATAAATTCTC
>NW_022325039.1:0-2483 GCF_002776525.5 Piliocolobus tephrosceles | reverse complement strand
GAGAATTTATTCTTTATAATATATTTTATGATTATATATATAACATTGTATTTACTGATTATATATAACAAATTGTATATATTACTAATATGTTATATATATATATATCAGTTATATATATACAGATAAAAAGCACATCTTTATTTTACAGGGAATTCTTTCCAATCAAATCCACAAGAAAAGAACTCTAAAAGTGAGCAAAGTACTTTTTTGCAGATCCACAAGTTACTTATGTACATAGGAAAAAATCCTTAGTGTTTCTCATAAGAGAATTTAAGTTGAAAGAGGAATGAGACTGTTTTCTATCCACAATGTTTGTGAGAATAAAGAGCAGTGGTACTTATACTGCTGCTTGAAGTTTAAGTTGCTGATGACTTTTCAAGTGGATAATTTGGAGATAATTACCACATTTTAAAAATGTATATGCCCTTTACCCATCAATTCCATTGTATTAAAATACCTTTAGAAAATAGAGATACATGCACTTTGTTTTTCTCAGCATTTATGTTAAGAACCCATAGAATGGATATGTGGCCATTGAAGGTGGCAGTAGGTCGAGAAGTATGTTGATGTGTGAAGATGTATTTTGTTATAGCTGGTGAGGAAAAAAAAAATCAGTTTTCTTGCACATATACACAAACGTACTATGGTCTTGTGTTAGCCAAAATTATGTACAAAATAGGATAAAATTTGTAACTTCTGAGCATTTGTATTTTAAAGTCTTTTGTTCCTTTTTCTTACCTTTGATTTCTGAAGTGAGCATTTATGAAACTTCTAGTAAAAATTTATTATTAATGGAATAATATTTGGGAAGAGAGAAATATGAATCTTGTACAGATAAAAATAATTTCTCACTATTTTATATTATTGAGAGTTATCTTGTTTGAACTTTTAGCTTCTTCAGAAATAAGGGAATCTTTTTATCTGTGCTTGCAGATTTTATTGTGTATATATTTTTTATGTATATATGTTTTTCTTATGCATAGATTCATTACATATATGCATATGCAAACAATGATAGATTAATCATTTCATTATAGTTGTAGTCTTATAAAAATAACAAACAGCAAATATTATTACTATCACAAAAATATTGGTTTATAGAAGTTGTATTTAAAAATACTGGGCTCCCCAACTGTATTCTATCAATCCATTTATTCATCAAACATAACCTGAAAACCTGTTATGTAGCAGACATTTTGCACTATCTCTCAGGACCCTTCCATACTTAAAGCCTTTATGTTTACCTGTTGTACCTGAGCAAGATGAAAGATTTAAAATGGGAATAGTAGGACTTAATCTCACTGAAGCTCTTCCTCCCACCTTTCAAGCAAAAGCATTTCTGAAGGTAGCAAACAGTAAGAGATAACCTTTAACTGCCCTTTTGAAAATTTATCAGTGTTAAATTCTAATATTAATAATTGGAAAGTCTGATTTGCATATATTCTGTAAATCCAAGTGTTGACTGAAATGAGCCATACCTGTTCATTTCAATCATTAGTTCTCTTTAGCTTCATGTTTTTAAAAATCAAAGTAAGAAGTAATTTGTTTAAAAAATATGTTGTTGCTTCAGTGATCGTTCCCGTGGTACTTTTAGGAATTACAATGTATTTAAGTGTCAGTTAGATGCCTAGAACTGCTCTAGACCTGCTGTGTATACCGTATTCTACTTAATGTAAGGCCTCATGGATTGTGTAATACCCTACTATTTTCTATATTAATGAGATGATTTTTTAAATGCTACCAATTATAAAAAATTATGAATTATAAATGCCATTCCAATATCAGATATGCTAAAATGTGACCTAACCTTTAAATCATCCTGCAAAATAGCAATAATTGTATCATTTTACTTAATTAAAATGTTTTTGTTAAGTAGTAGTAATAGTAATAATTATAACATCTGGCTGGGTGCATGGCTCACACCTGTCATTCCAGAACTTTGGAAGCCTGAGGTGGGAAGTTCCCATGATGCCAGGAGTTTGAGACCAGACTGGGCAACAAAGTGACATTCCTACTCTACACAACATATTTAAAAATTTGCTGATTATGCTGGTGCGCTCCTGTGGTCCCAGCTACTCAGAAGGCTAGGGCAGGAGGATTGCTTGAGCCTACGAGTTTCAGGCTGCAGTGAGGCTGCAATACACCATTGCACTCCAGCCTGGACAACAGGGCAAGACCCTGCCTCAACAAACAAAAGTCTAACAGTTATTGAGTTGTTGCTTGTTCTGGAAATGGTTCTAAATGCTTTACATAGATTTTCATTTAAGCATCATAATGGTGTCTTGTGAGCTAGCTACTATTGTCATCTTTATTTTATTAATGTGGAAATTGAGGCACAGAAAGGTTAAGCAATAGCTGGTATGTGACCGAGTACAAAGTAGAACTCAAGCCCTAGTTGAACTGAATCCAAGCACCAAGCTCATTCTATCCAAATAGGCTGCTGTTTCATTAAGGTAGGGAGCAGTAAGAGCTAATAAATA
>NW_022325038.1:0-2483 GCF_002776525.5 Piliocolobus tephrosceles | reverse complement strand
TATTTATTAGCTCTTACTGCTCCCTACCTTAATGAAACAGCAGCCTATTTGGATAGAATGAGCTTGGTGCTTGGATTCAGTTCAACTAGGGCTTGAGTTCTACTTTGTACTCGGTCACATACCAGCTATTGCTTAACCTTTCTGTGCCTCAATTTCCACATTAATAAAATAAAGATGACAATAGTAGCTAGCTCACAAGACACCATTATGATGCTTAAATGAAAATCTATGTAAAGCATTTAGAACCATTTCCAGAACAAGCAACAACTCAATAACTGTTAGACTTTTGTTTGTTGAGGCAGGGTCTTGCCCTGTTGTCCAGGCTGGAGTGCAATGGTGTATTGCAGCCTCACTGCAGCCTGAAACTCGTAGGCTCAAGCAATCCTCCTGCCCTAGCCTTCTGAGTAGCTGGGACCACAGGAGCGCACCAGCATAATCAGCAAATTTTTAAATATGTTGTGTAGAGTAGGAATGTCACTTTGTTGCCCAGTCTGGTCTCAAACTCCTGGCATCATGGGAACTTCCCACCTCAGGCTTCCAAAGTTCTGGAATGACAGGTGTGAGCCATGCACCCAGCCAGATGTTATAATTATTACTATTACTACTACTTAACAAAAACATTTTAATTAAGTAAAATGATACAATTATTGCTATTTTGCAGGATGATTTAAAGGTTAGGTCACATTTTAGCATATCTGATATTGGAATGGCATTTATAATTCATAATTTTTTATAATTGGTAGCATTTAAAAAATCATCTCATTAATATAGAAAATAGTAGGGTATTACACAATCCATGAGGCCTTACATTAAGTAGAATACGGTATACACAGCAGGTCTAGAGCAGTTCTAGGCATCTAACTGACACTTAAATACATTGTAATTCCTAAAAGTACCACGGGAACGATCACTGAAGCAACAACATATTTTTTAAACAAATTACTTCTTACTTTGATTTTTAAAAACATGAAGCTAAAGAGAACTAATGATTGAAATGAACAGGTATGGCTCATTTCAGTCAACACTTGGATTTACAGAATATATGCAAATCAGACTTTCCAATTATTAATATTAGAATTTAACACTGATAAATTTTCAAAAGGGCAGTTAAAGGTTATCTCTTACTGTTTGCTACCTTCAGAAATGCTTTTGCTTGAAAGGTGGGAGGAAGAGCTTCAGTGAGATTAAGTCCTACTATTCCCATTTTAAATCTTTCATCTTGCTCAGGTACAACAGGTAAACATAAAGGCTTTAAGTATGGAAGGGTCCTGAGAGATAGTGCAAAATGTCTGCTACATAACAGGTTTTCAGGTTATGTTTGATGAATAAATGGATTGATAGAATACAGTTGGGGAGCCCAGTATTTTTAAATACAACTTCTATAAACCAATATTTTTGTGATAGTAATAATATTTGCTGTTTGTTATTTTTATAAGACTACAACTATAATGAAATGATTAATCTATCATTGTTTGCATATGCATATATGTAATGAATCTATGCATAAGAAAAACATATATACATAAAAAATATATACACAATAAAATCTGCAAGCACAGATAAAAAGATTCCCTTATTTCTGAAGAAGCTAAAAGTTCAAACAAGATAACTCTCAATAATATAAAATAGTGAGAAATTATTTTTATCTGTACAAGATTCATATTTCTCTCTTCCCAAATATTATTCCATTAATAATAAATTTTTACTAGAAGTTTCATAAATGCTCACTTCAGAAATCAAAGGTAAGAAAAAGGAACAAAAGACTTTAAAATACAAATGCTCAGAAGTTACAAATTTTATCCTATTTTGTACATAATTTTGGCTAACACAAGACCATAGTACGTTTGTGTATATGTGCAAGAAAACTGATTTTTTTTTTCCTCACCAGCTATAACAAAATACATCTTCACACATCAACATACTTCTCGACCTACTGCCACCTTCAATGGCCACATATCCATTCTATGGGTTCTTAACATAAATGCTGAGAAAAACAAAGTGCATGTATCTCTATTTTCTAAAGGTATTTTAATACAATGGAATTGATGGGTAAAGGGCATATACATTTTTAAAATGTGGTAATTATCTCCAAATTATCCACTTGAAAAGTCATCAGCAACTTAAACTTCAAGCAGCAGTATAAGTACCACTGCTCTTTATTCTCACAAACATTGTGGATAGAAAACAGTCTCATTCCTCTTTCAACTTAAATTCTCTTATGAGAAACACTAAGGATTTTTTCCTATGTACATAAGTAACTTGTGGATCTGCAAAAAAGTACTTTGCTCACTTTTAGAGTTCTTTTCTTGTGGATTTGATTGGAAAGAATTCCCTGTAAAATAAAGATGTGCTTTTTATCTGTATATATATAACTGATATATATATATATAACATATTAGTAATATATACAATTTGTTATATATAATCAGTAAATACAATGTTATATATATAATCATAAAATATATTATAAAGAATAAATTCTC
>NW_022325037.1:0-3049 GCF_002776525.5 Piliocolobus tephrosceles | reverse complement strand
CAGAGGAATAACTGCCATTCAGTGTTTACAATTACATGAACCATTGTAGGTTTTGAGAGACGGCACTACAATTTCCTGAAATCTCCTCTCACTCTCCTAGGACTGTTCTACATTTGGCCTGTGCCCATGGCCGTGTGGAAGTGGTTACTCTCTTGCTGAGCAGAAGTTGCCAGATTGACGTCTGTGACAGACTTAACAGGACACCGTTAATAAAGGTATATAGTAGCCAACTCTTTCAGCATGAAATGGATTTGATTTAAATACATAGAGTTAAAATGAGTTTGTCTCATTTAAATATAACTAGTTGGTGAAACCCGTGGAATACGTATTTTGAATTCTTAGAATTTATAGTCTAATTTTTTATCTAACACGAATAGGCTGTACATTGCCAGGAAGAGGCTTGTGCAATTATTCTCCTGGAACATGGCGCCAATCCAAACATTAAGGATGTCTATGGCAACACTGCTCTCCATTATGCTATGTATAACAAGGGGACTTCACTGGCAGAAAAACTGCTTTCCCACCGTGCAAATATTGAAGCACTAAATGAGGTATAGGTCAATCAACTTTCTTTTCAAAATGGTTTGTTTTAACATTGACATAGGTAAGAGTCAGTTTTTCATATTTGGAACTCAAGTGTTTCTGAATAAAAATATTTTGAAATAATTGTCTAAAATTTTATTTTAAATATTGATACTTTTAAAGAAGCATTAGAGGGCACAGCTTTTTTAGTGCACTTACAGGAAATATTTGTGAATTTGTTAAGGTAAAACTTCTTTTCAAATATTTGTTTCCTACCCCAGGTGTATTTTATTTTCTAATTAGTATTTAAAAAATCACAGGAAAAAAATTACCCTGGAAACAGGTTTTATCTTAAAACTCAAAACTAAAGCAACTTACAATA
Organism: Piliocolobus tephrosceles; assembly: GCF_002776525.5. NCBI lineage: Eukaryota > Metazoa > Chordata > Mammalia > Primates > Cercopithecidae > Piliocolobus > Piliocolobus tephrosceles. The sequence goes on along the minus strand of NW_022325037.1, from coordinate 2,145 downwards.
AATGGAAATCTTGCTGCTGCTGACAGTTTTCTAAAAAAAAGGATGTATCTTTCATTGGTAAGGTTTAAGAGGGAAAAATGGGAAGGGAAAAAGGGAGCAATCAAAAACATGCAGGTCACTTGGGAATTAGGTAATGAGGGAAAATGCCAAGAAGAGGTTTTGTTTTTTAGTTTGTTGTTTTTCCAGTTTATGTATTGAGGCAAAGTGCTCTTCAGCTTTGGGGTAATCATTTTTGGTTTGGTAAACAGAGTGATTGAAACTTGCCTAAAGATTAATTTTTAGAGGACTCTGAGGAAACCAGATTGGCAGTGAATAGATGGTGATGAGGTGAGAAACACTTCAGCAAAGGGTGGAACAAATTAGTAACTGACTTATTACCTATCCTGGCAAAAACAGTCACTTAGATAAGAGTCTAAACTCTCAAATCTAGAATATCTTGGTGGGAAGGTGGGAGATAAGGAACTTATAAATAGCAAAATCAACTGGGATTTTGAGTTTACTTGTCCCTGTTATACCCACACCCAGGAAAATTAACTGGAGTTTTAATAAAAAACTCTATCTCATACTCTTCTCTTTCTGGCCACATCCCAACTGATAAAGGATACTGGCCGTGTGGGTGAGAGATGAAACGGAAGTGATTGTCTGCTGCAGTAATTCTCAGCTAGAATTGTGCATTACAGTGACCTGGGGAAATTTTGTTAAAAATCTACAAGTATAGGCTTTCCCCTGAGGTTTTTGATGTAATAGATCTAATAAGTTCTGAACATGTATGGTTAATAATATTTTCTTGAAGTCATACACAATGGCATGTACCTGTAGTCCCAGCTACTCAGGAGGCTGAGGTGGGAGGATTCCTTCAGCCCAGGAGTTTGAGTCCAGCCTGAGAAACATAGTAATTTTTGTTGTTTGTTTTGAGACGGAGTCTCACCCTGTTGCCCAGGCTGGAGTACAGTGGCATAATCTTCCCTCAATGCAAACTCGGCCTCCCAGGTTCACGTCATTCTCCTGCCTCAGCCTCCCAAGTAGCTGGGACTACAGGTGCCCGCCACCACACCCGGCTAATTTTTTGTATTTTTAGTAGAGACAGGGTTTCACTGTGTTAGCCAGGATGGTCTGGATCTCCTGACCTCGTGATCCGCCCGCCCCTTAGAATTTATAGTCTAATTTTTTATCTTACACGAATAGGCTGTACATTGCCAGGAAGAGGCTTGTGCAGTTATTCTCCTGGAACATGGTGCCAATCCAAAAATCTTGTCTCTTACAACAACAAGAGCAAAAACAAATACCTCAGCATCCAAATACACTCGTGATTAAGAAGCACAGAATAGATAAGTGCAGTATATAAATTCCCGTATCTCAAAGACATAAGAAATCTCTAAAAGAGTTGGCATTTGATAGGTGCTACTTTCTTCAAAGTTCTCCTTTCCAATAACATTAGCCTGACTTATCTGTCTTTCTCTATGTTTGTGACTGGGAAGTGAAAGGAAATGTCATTGGCAACAGCTCTCAGCTTACAGAATAACACCTTTTCCTTCCCACCATGAATCATTCACTGCCATTCAGAGAGTCTTCAGCAATTTGCTTGTGGGTAATCTTTCCATAAGTAGAGGCTGACCCTTTCACAATTTCATGTTCCTCTGTCACCATTCTAGTGATTATGTGTCAACAAATGTTCATTACAAGTGAGATTTTTTTCAATTAGATTAGTAGCAAATCCTGAACTTTTTTTTTTTTCAGTTGAAGTTGTATTAGGGACTATCTCAGTGTGTCTGTTAAGTTTATAGAGCTTTGGCGTAATCAGGATGTCAGTTTTAAACACTGAAATCCTTGAAGTCAGTGAGAATACAATAGGAATTCTTTTAATAATTTAGTTTCCACAGTCCTATGAACTAATTATCTATTTGGTTAACAATCTGGGAAAATGATATACACATAGATTGCGAATGAATAAATGTTGGGAAAATTCTTGAGGTGGGTATTATGAGTCTTAACAGCAATTTTTATTATGTATATTTCAGAGCCTGAGTTTTTTTGTTAAACATATGATACTAGAGAAAGAAAAAGTTCCACATGCAAATACTTGGTTTATACACAATCATTTAGTAACACATTCATAGCAAATATAAAAACACAAGGGCTATAGTC
>NW_022325036.1:0-3046 GCF_002776525.5 Piliocolobus tephrosceles | reverse complement strand
GACTATAGCCCTTGTGTTTTTATATTTGCTATGAATGTGTTACTAAATGATTGTGTATAAACCAAGTATTTGCATGTGGAACTTTTTCTTTCTCTAGTATCATATGTTTAACAAAAAAACTCAGGCTCTGAAATATACATAATAAAAATTGCTGTTAAGACTCATAATACCCACCTCAAGAATTTTCCCAACATTTATTCATTCGCAATCTATGTGTATATCATTTTCCCAGATTGTTAACCAAATAGATAATTAGTTCATAGGACTGTGGAAACTAAATTATTAAAAGAATTCCTATTGTATTCTCACTGACTTCAAGGATTTCAGTGTTTAAAACTGACATCCTGATTACGCCAAAGCTCTATAAACTTAACAGACACACTGAGATAGTCCCTAATACAACTTCAACTGAAAAAAAAAAAAAGTTCAGGATTTGCTACTAATCTAATTGAAAAAAATCTCACTTGTAATGAACATTTGTTGACACATAATCACTAGAATGGTGACAGAGGAACATGAAATTGTGAAAGGGTCAGCCTCTACTTATGGAAAGATTATCCACAAGCAAATTGCTGAAGACTCTCTGAATGGCAGTGAATGATTCATGGTGGGAAGGAAAAGGTGTTATTCTGTAAGCTGAGAGCTGTTGCCAATGATATTTCCTTTCACTTCCCAGTCACAAACATAGAGAAAGATAAGTCAGGCTAATGTTATTGGAAAGGAGAACTTTGAAGAAAGTAGCACCTATCAAATGCCAACTCTTTTAGAGATTTCTTATGTCTTTGAGATACGGGAATTTATATACTGCACTTATCTATTCTGTGCTTCTTAATCACGAGTGTATTTGGATGCTGAGGTATTTGTTTTTGCTCTTGTTGTTGTAAGAGACAAGATTTTTGGATTGGCACCATGTTCCAGGAGAATAACTGCACAAGCCTCTTCCTGGCAATGTACAGCCTATTCGTGTAAGATAAAAAATTAGACTATAAATTCTAAGGGGCGGGCGGATCACGAGGTCAGGAGATCCAGACCATCCTGGCTAACACAGTGCAACCCTGTCTCTACTAAAAATACAAAAAATTAGCCGGGTGTGGTGGCGGGCACCTGTAGTCCCAGCTACTTGGGAGGCTGAGGCAGGAGAATGACGTGAACCTGGGAGGCCGAGTTTGCATTGAGGGAAGATTATGCCACTGTACTCCAGCCTGGGCAACAGGGTGAGACTCCGTCTCAAAACAAACAACAAAAATTACTATGTTTCTCAGGCTGGACTCAAACTCCTGGGCTGAAGGAATCCTCCCACCTCAGCCTCCTGAGTAGCTGGGACTACAGGTACATGCCATTGTGTATGACTTCAAGAAAATATTATTAACCATACATGTTCAGAACTTATTAGATCTATTACATCAAAAACCTCAGGGGAAAGCCTATACTTGTAGATTTTTAACAAAATTTCCCCAGGTCACTGTAATGCACAATTCTAGCTGAGAATTACTGCAGCAGACAATCACTTCCGTTTCATCTCTCACCCACACGGCCAGTATCCTTTATCAGTTGGGATGTGGCCAGAAAGAGAAGAGTATGAGATAGAGTTTTTTATTAAAACTCCAGTTAATTTTCCTGGGTGTGGGTATAACAGGGACAAGTAAACTCAAAATCCCAGTTGATTTTGCTATTTATAAGTTCCTTATCTCCCACCTTCCCACCAAGATATTCTAGATTTGAGAGTTTAGACTCTTATCTAAGTGACTGTTTTTGCCAGGATAGGTAATAAGTCAGTTACTAATTTGTTCCACCCTTTGCTGAAGTGTTTCTCACCTCATCACCATCTATTCACTGCCAATCTGGTTTCCTCAGAGTCCTCTAAAAATTAATCTTTAGGCAAGTTTCAATCACTCTGTTTACCAAACCAAAAATGATTACCCCAAAGCTGAAGAGCACTTTGCCTCAATACATAAACTGGAAAAACAACAAACTAAAAAACAAAACCTCTTCTTGGCATTTTCCCTCATTACCTAATTTCCAAGTGACCTGCATGTTTCTGATTGCTCCCCTTTTCCCTTCCTACTTTTCCCTCTTAAACCTTACCAATGAAAGATACATCCTTTTTTTTAGAAAACTGTCAGCAGCAGCAAGATTTCCATTTATTGTAAGTTGCTTTAGTTTTGAGTTTTAAGATAAAACCTGTTTCCAGGGTAATTTTTTTCCTGTGATTTTTTAAATACTAATTAGAAAATAAAATACACCTGGGGTAGGAAACAAATATTTGAAAAGAAGTTTTACCTTAACAAATTCACAAATATTTCCTGTAAGTGCACTAAAAAAGCTGTGCCCTCTAATGCTTCTTTAAAAGTATCAATATTTAAAATAAAATTTTAGACAATTATTTCAAAATATTTTTATTCAGAAACACTTGAGTTCCAAATATGAAAAACTGACTCTTACCTATGTCAATGTTAAAACAAACCATTTTGAAAAGAAAGTTGATTGACCTATACCTCATTTAGTGCTTCAATATTTGCACGGTGGGAAAGCAGTTTTTCTGCCAGTGAAGTCCCCTTGTTATACATAGCATAATGGAGAGCAGTGTTGCCATAGACATCCTTAATGTTTGGATTGGCGCCATGTTCCAGGAGAATAATTGCACAAGCCTCTTCCTGGCAATGTACAGCCTATTCGTGTTAGATAAAAAATTAGACTATAAATTCTAAGAATTCAAAATACGTATTCCACGGGTTTCACCAACTAGTTATATTTAAATGAGACAAACTCATTTTAACTCTATGTATTTAAATCAAATCCATTTCATGCTGAAAGAGTTGGCTACTATATACCTTTATTAACGGTGTCCTGTTAAGTCTGTCACAGACGTCAATCTGGCAACTTCTGCTCAGCAAGAGAGTAACCACTTCCACACGGCCATGGGCACAGGCCAAATGTAGAACAGTCCTAGGAGAGTGAGAGGAGATTTCAGGAAATTGTAGTGCCGTCTCTCAAAACCTACAATGGTTCATGTAATTGTAAACACTGAATGGCAGTTATTCCTCTG
>NW_022325035.1:0-3045 GCF_002776525.5 Piliocolobus tephrosceles | reverse complement strand
CAGAGGAATAACTGCCATTCAGTGTTTACAATTACATGAACCATTGTAGGTTTTGAGAGACGGCACTACAATTTCCTGAAATCTCCTCTCACTCTCCTAGGACTGTTCTACATTTGGCCTGTGCCCATGGCCGTGTGGAAGTGGTTACTCTCTTGCTGAGCAGAAGTTGCCAGATTGACGTCTGTGACAGACTTAACAGGACACCGTTAATAAAGGTATATAGTAGCCAACTCTTTCAGCATGAAATGGATTTGATTTAAATACATAGAGTTAAAATGAGTTTGTCTCATTTAAATATAACTAGTTGGTGAAACCCGTGGAATACGTATTTTGAATTCTTAGAATTTATAGTCTAATTTTTTATCTAACACGAATAGGCTGTACATTGCCAGGAAGAGGCTTGTGCAATTATTCTCCTGGAACATGGCGCCAATCCAAACATTAAGGATGTCTATGGCAACACTGCTCTCCATTATGCTATGTATAACAAGGGGACTTCACTGGCAGAAAAACTGCTTTCCCACCGTGCAAACATTGAAGCACTAAATGAGGTATAGATCAATCAACTTTCTTTTCAAAATGGTTTGTTTTAACATTGACATAGGTAAGAGTCAGTTTTTCATATTTGGAACTCAAGTGTTTCTGAATAAAAATATTTTGAAATAATTGTCAAATTTTATTTTAAATATTGATACTTTTAAAGAAGCATTAGAGGGCACAGCTTTTTTAGTGCACTTACAGGAAATATTTGTGAATTTGTTAAGGTAAAACTTCTTTTCAAATATTTGTTTCCTACCCCAGGTGTATTTTATTTTCTAATTAGTATTTAAAAAATCACAGGAAAAAAATTACCCTGGAAACAGGTTTTATCTTAAAACTCAAAACTAAAGCAACTTACAATAAATGGAAATCTTGCTGCTGCTGACAGTTTTCTAAAAAAAAGGATGTATCTTTCATTGGTAAGGTTTAAGAGGGAAAAATGGGAAGGGAAAAAGGGAGCAATCAAAAACATGCAGGTCACTTGGGAATTAGGTAATGAGGGAAAATGCCAAGAAGAGGTTTTGTTTTTTAGTTTGTTGTTTTTCCAGTTTATGTATTGAGGCAAAGTGCTCTTCAGCTTTGGGGTAATCATTTTTGGTTTGGTTAACAGTGATTGAAACTTGCCTAAAGATTAATTTTTAGAGGACTCTGAGGAAACCAGATTGGCAGTGAATAGATGGTGATGAGGTGAGAAACACTTCAGCAAAGGGTGGAACAAATCAGTAACTGACTTATTACCTATCCTGGCAAAAACAGTCACTTAGATAAGAGTCTAAACTCTCAAATCTAGAATATCTTGGTGGGAAGGTGGGAGATAAGGAACTTATAAATACCAAAATCAACTGGGATTTTGAGTTTACTTGTCCCTGTTATACCCACACCCAGGAAAATTAACTGGAGTTTTAATAAAAAACTCTATCTCATACTCTTCTCTTTCTGGCCACATCCCAACTGATAAAGGATACTGGCCGTGTGGGTGAGAGATGAAACGGAAGTGATTGTCTGCTGCAGTAATTCTCAGCTAGAATTGTGCATTACAGTGACCTGGGGAAATTTTGTTAAAAATCTACAAGTATAGGCTTTCCCCTGAGGTTTTTGATGTAATAGATCTAATAAGTTCTGAACATGTATGGTTAATAATATTTTCTTGAAGTCATACACAATGGCATGTACCTGTAGTCCCAGCTACTCAGGAGGCTGAGGTGGGAGGATTCCTTCAGCCCAGGAGTTTGAGTCCAGCCTGAGAAACATAGTAATTTTTGTTGTTTGTTTTGAGACGGAGTCTCACCCTGTTGCCCAGGCTGGAGTACAGTGGCATAATCTTCCCTCAATGCAAACTCGGCCTCCCAGGTTCACGTCATTCTCCTGCCTCAGCCTCCCAAGTAGCTGGGACTACAGGTGCCCGCCACCACACCCGGCTAATTTTTTGTATTTTTAGTAGAGACAGGGTTTCACTGTGTTAGCCAGGATGGTCTGGATCTCCTGACCTCGTGATCCGCCCGCCCCTTAGAATTTATAGTCTAATTTTTTATCTTACACGAATAGGCTGTACATTGCCAGGAAGAGGCTTGTGCAGTTATTCTCCTGGAACATGGTGCCAATCCAAAAATCTTGTCTCTTACAACAACAAGAGCAAAAACAAATACCTCAGCATCCAAATACACTCGTGATTAAGAAGCACAGAATAGATAAGTGCAGTATATAAATTCCCGTATCTCAAAGACATAAGAAATCTCTAAAAGAGTTGGCATTTGATAGGTGCTACTTTCTTCAAAGTTCTCCTTTCCAATAACATTAGCCTGACTTATCTGTCTTTCTCTATGTTTGTGACTGGGAAGTGAAAGGAAATGTCATTGGCAACAGCTCTCAGCTTACAGAATAACACCTTTTCCTTCCCACCATGAATCATTCACTGCCATTCAGAGAGTCTTCAGCAATTTGCTTGTGGGTAATCTTTCCATAAGTAGAGGCTGACCCTTTCACAATTTCATGTTCCTCTGTCACCATTCTAGTGATTATGTGTCAACAAATGTTCATTACAAGTGAGATTTTTTTCAATTAGATTAGTAGCAAATCCTGAACTTTTTTTTTTTTCAGTTGAAGTTGTATTAGGGACTATCTCAGTGTGTCTGTTAAGTTTATAGAGCTTTGGCGTAATCAGGATGTCAGTTTTAAACACTGAAATCCTTGAAGTCAGTGAGAATACAATAGGAATTCTTTTAATAATTTAGTTTCCACAGTCCTATGAACTAATTATCTATTTGGTTAACAATCTGGGAAAATGATATACACATAGATTGCGAATGAATAAATGTTGGGAAAATTCTTGAGGTGGGTATTATGAGTCTTAACAGCAATTTTTATTATGTATATTTCAGGGCCTGAGTTTTTTTGTTAAACATATGATACTAGAGAAAGAAAAAGTTCCACATGCAAATACTTGGTTTATACACAATCGTTTAGTAACACATTCATAGCAAATATAAAAACACAAGGGCTATAGTC
>NW_022325034.1:0-3042 GCF_002776525.5 Piliocolobus tephrosceles | reverse complement strand
GACTATAGCCCTTGTGTTTTTATATTTGCTATGAATGTGTTACTAAACGATTGTGTATAAACCAAGTATTTGCATGTGGAACTTTTTCTTTCTCTAGTATCATATGTTTAACAAAAAAACTCAGGCCCTGAAATATACATAATAAAAATTGCTGTTAAGACTCATAATACCCACCTCAAGAATTTTCCCAACATTTATTCATTCGCAATCTATGTGTATATCATTTTCCCAGATTGTTAACCAAATAGATAATTAGTTCATAGGACTGTGGAAACTAAATTATTAAAAGAATTCCTATTGTATTCTCACTGACTTCAAGGATTTCAGTGTTTAAAACTGACATCCTGATTACGCCAAAGCTCTATAAACTTAACAGACACACTGAGATAGTCCCTAATACAACTTCAACTGAAAAAAAAAAAAAGTTCAGGATTTGCTACTAATCTAATTGAAAAAAATCTCACTTGTAATGAACATTTGTTGACACATAATCACTAGAATGGTGACAGAGGAACATGAAATTGTGAAAGGGTCAGCCTCTACTTATGGAAAGATTATCCACAAGCAAATTGCTGAAGACTCTCTGAATGGCAGTGAATGATTCATGGTGGGAAGGAAAAGGTGTTATTCTGTAAGCTGAGAGCTGTTGCCAATGATATTTCCTTTCACTTCCCAGTCACAAACATAGAGAAAGATAAGTCAGGCTAATGTTATTGGAAAGGAGAACTTTGAAGAAAGTAGCACCTATCAAATGCCAACTCTTTTAGAGATTTCTTATGTCTTTGAGATACGGGAATTTATATACTGCACTTATCTATTCTGTGCTTCTTAATCACGAGTGTATTTGGATGCTGAGGTATTTGTTTTTGCTCTTGTTGTTGTAAGAGACAAGATTTTTGGATTGGCACCATGTTCCAGGAGAATAACTGCACAAGCCTCTTCCTGGCAATGTACAGCCTATTCGTGTAAGATAAAAAATTAGACTATAAATTCTAAGGGGCGGGCGGATCACGAGGTCAGGAGATCCAGACCATCCTGGCTAACACAGTGCAACCCTGTCTCTACTAAAAATACAAAAAATTAGCCGGGTGTGGTGGCGGGCACCTGTAGTCCCAGCTACTTGGGAGGCTGAGGCAGGAGAATGACGTGAACCTGGGAGGCCGAGTTTGCATTGAGGGAAGATTATGCCACTGTACTCCAGCCTGGGCAACAGGGTGAGACTCCGTCTCAAAACAAACAACAAAAATTACTATGTTTCTCAGGCTGGACTCAAACTCCTGGGCTGAAGGAATCCTCCCACCTCAGCCTCCTGAGTAGCTGGGACTACAGGTACATGCCATTGTGTATGACTTCAAGAAAATATTATTAACCATACATGTTCAGAACTTATTAGATCTATTACATCAAAAACCTCAGGGGAAAGCCTATACTTGTAGATTTTTAACAAAATTTCCCCAGGTCACTGTAATGCACAATTCTAGCTGAGAATTACTGCAGCAGACAATCACTTCCGTTTCATCTCTCACCCACACGGCCAGTATCCTTTATCAGTTGGGATGTGGCCAGAAAGAGAAGAGTATGAGATAGAGTTTTTTATTAAAACTCCAGTTAATTTTCCTGGGTGTGGGTATAACAGGGACAAGTAAACTCAAAATCCCAGTTGATTTTGGTATTTATAAGTTCCTTATCTCCCACCTTCCCACCAAGATATTCTAGATTTGAGAGTTTAGACTCTTATCTAAGTGACTGTTTTTGCCAGGATAGGTAATAAGTCAGTTACTGATTTGTTCCACCCTTTGCTGAAGTGTTTCTCACCTCATCACCATCTATTCACTGCCAATCTGGTTTCCTCAGAGTCCTCTAAAAATTAATCTTTAGGCAAGTTTCAATCACTGTTAACCAAACCAAAAATGATTACCCCAAAGCTGAAGAGCACTTTGCCTCAATACATAAACTGGAAAAACAACAAACTAAAAAACAAAACCTCTTCTTGGCATTTTCCCTCATTACCTAATTTCCAAGTGACCTGCATGTTTCTGATTGCTCCCCTTTTCCCTTCCTACTTTTCCCTCTTAAACCTTACCAATGAAAGATACATCCTTTTTTTTAGAAAACTGTCAGCAGCAGCAAGATTTCCATTTATTGTAAGTTGCTTTAGTTTTGAGTTTTAAGATAAAACCTGTTTCCAGGGTAATTTTTTTCCTGTGATTTTTTAAATACTAATTAGAAAATAAAATACACCTGGGGTAGGAAACAAATATTTGAAAAGAAGTTTTACCTTAACAAATTCACAAATATTTCCTGTAAGTGCACTAAAAAAGCTGTGCCCTCTAATGCTTCTTTAAAAGTATCAATATTTAAAATAAAATTTGACAATTATTTCAAAATATTTTTATTCAGAAACACTTGAGTTCCAAATATGAAAAACTGACTCTTACCTATGTCAATGTTAAAACAAACCATTTTGAAAAGAAAGTTGATTGATCTATACCTCATTTAGTGCTTCAATGTTTGCACGGTGGGAAAGCAGTTTTTCTGCCAGTGAAGTCCCCTTGTTATACATAGCATAATGGAGAGCAGTGTTGCCATAGACATCCTTAATGTTTGGATTGGCGCCATGTTCCAGGAGAATAATTGCACAAGCCTCTTCCTGGCAATGTACAGCCTATTCGTGTTAGATAAAAAATTAGACTATAAATTCTAAGAATTCAAAATACGTATTCCACGGGTTTCACCAACTAGTTATATTTAAATGAGACAAACTCATTTTAACTCTATGTATTTAAATCAAATCCATTTCATGCTGAAAGAGTTGGCTACTATATACCTTTATTAACGGTGTCCTGTTAAGTCTGTCACAGACGTCAATCTGGCAACTTCTGCTCAGCAAGAGAGTAACCACTTCCACACGGCCATGGGCACAGGCCAAATGTAGAACAGTCCTAGGAGAGTGAGAGGAGATTTCAGGAAATTGTAGTGCCGTCTCTCAAAACCTACAATGGTTCATGTAATTGTAAACACTGAATGGCAGTTATTCCTCTG
>NW_022325033.1:0-2936 GCF_002776525.5 Piliocolobus tephrosceles | reverse complement strand
AAGTGTAAGAAGTTGCAACATATGACCAGTGATTTCATGACTTGCACCTTGATGTTATACCTTGCAGTGGAGTGGAGAGAAAAGTTATTGGGTTAAAAAAAGTCGAGGAACCATGAGTCACTTTCCAAGAATTATCACACTGCCCATGGGGAGCAGTGATTAGAAGCCCGCGGCTACAGGAAGGGAAAGGACTATGAAGGACATCGGTAGAGTCACGTTGCGTGGTGGCAGGAGTATCAAAGTCAAAGGCGTGTAACAAGGGAGAAGCAAGTGGAAGTGGGGAAGACAGATCAGAAGGGCACTGACACCACCAATAAGCTTGAAAGGAGAAGGGAAAAGGACTGTCTTCCCCTAATTCCACATGTGACCCAAGTGTCACATATACATTACCATGTAGGGAAAAATCAACGGCTACGCACACCTTCTTCTTTAACTGTATAATAAAACAATACATTTTCTTTTCTTTTAGTCTTTTTTTTAAGACAGACTCTCGCTCTGTCACCCAGGCTAGAGTGCAGTGGGATGATCTGGGCTCACCGCAACCTCTGTCTCCCAGGTTCAAGACAGTCTTCTGCCTCAGCTTCCCAAGTATCTGGGACCATAGGCGCATGCCACCATGCCTGGCTAATTTTTGTACTTTTAGTAGAGACAGGGTTTCGCCATATTGGCCAGGCTGGTCTTGAACTCCTAACCTGTGGATCCGCCCACCTCGGCCTCCCAAAGTGCTGGGATTACAGGCGTGAGCATTTCACCAGCGAATTGTACGAAACATTTAAGGAAGAAAAGGTAACAATTATTTACAATCGCTACCAGAAAACAGAAGCAAAAGGAACATATCCCAATTCATTCTATGAAGTTCTTATACTAAAAGCAGAAAAAGACATTTAAAGAAAAACAAATGTTCAGACAAGTATCTCTCATCAAAAATTCTCGACAAAATATTAGTATGCTGAATCTAACAATACATTGTTGAATTACACACCAAGAACAAGTGAGATTTATTCCAGGTATGCAAGCCTGCCTTAACACAAAATAGTTAAGGCAATCTATCACATAACTAGCTAAAGAAGAAAAGTTATTTGATTGTATTAATAGATCAAGAAAGCATTTTATAGAAGCCAAAGCCCATTCATGGTTAAAACCCTCAGCAAATTAGAAATAGAAGGGAAATTCCTCAACTGATAAAGAACATATACCAAAAGAACACACCACAGACAATATCATACATAATGTGAAAAATGGGATGTTTTACACAAAAGATAAGAAGGAAAGGTTATCCCCTCTCACTGCTCCTATTCAACATCATACTAAAATCCTAGCTAATGCAACAAGACAAGAAAATAAAATAAAAAGCATACAGATTGGAAAGGGAGCATTAAAGTGTCCTTTACTCGCTGATAAATTGATTTTCTATGTAGAAAATCTCAAAGTATCAGCCAAAACCCCTTCTGGATTATAGCAAGGTTGCACAGTATAAGGTTAATATACAAAATTAATTGCTGTCCTACATCCAGCAATGAACGATGAGAATTTGAAATTAAAAGCCCAATACCATTTTCATTAGCATCAAGAAAATGAAACAGACACAATCTAGCAAAATATGGGCAGGCTCTGTGTGGGGAAAACTATAAAATCTGTTGAAAGGAATTAAAGATCTAAATAAATGAAGAGATGTTGTGTTCACAAAATAAGACTCATGTTGTTAAGATGTCAGTTCTCTTCAATGCAATTTATAAATTCAATACAACTCTGGTGAAAACATGAACAAATTATTGTGTGGAAATTGACAAACCAATTCTAAAGTTTATATAGAAAGACAAACTAACCAATATAGCCAACAATATTGTAGGGGAAGAACAAAGTTCAAGGACTTGCAAAGTGATCAATGGAACAGAATAGAGAACTCAGAAATAAGAGCCCACAAACACAGTCAATTGATCTTTTACAAAAAGTTAAAGGCAGTTCAAAGGAGAAAGGGTAGCTTTTTCAAAAACAGTGATGAATCCATTGCATGTATGTATATATGTATATGCAAAAAAAAAAAAAAAAAAAAAATTGAGATACAGACCTTGCTCCTCGAAAATTAACTCAGAGGACACATGTTTAAGTTAATAATATTTAAAATTGTCAAACCATAATTGCGTACATTTATGGACTACAATGTGATGCTTGGATATGTGTATAAAACAAGGAATGACTACATTGAGGATAAAATATCCATCACCTCAATTTTATTTTTTGTGGTTAGACATTTGAAATTTACTTTTTGTTATTTTGAAATATACAGTACATTATTATTGACTATAGTCATACTGCTGTGCAATAGATTTCAAAATGCATTTCTCCTGCTTAACTGAATCTTTGCACCTGTGAACAACTTCCCATTTTTCTCTCCAGCAACACAGCCTCCGGTAATCATCATTCTACTCCTACTTTTATGAGTTCAATTTTCAGACCTAAATTTAAATCCAAACGCTGTAAAACTTCTGTAAAATAACAAAAGGAATAGATATTTAGGTAACTTTGGGTTTGGCAATTACTTTGTAGATACATCACTAAAGTACATAAAAGACAAATTTCTACCATGAAAGAAGATATTGGAAAAGAAAAAAGAAAGAAGATATATTGATATGACTTCGTTACAATTAAAAACTTTGCTCTGGGAAAGGAAATATTAAGAGAATGGAGAAACAAGCCACAGACAGGGAGAAAATATTTGCCAAACACCTGTCTGGCATCCAGACCATTAAAAACCACTTACAACTCAACAATAAGAAATCAAACAAACCGATTAGTAAATGGACAAAAGATCTAAAAAGGCTCCCATCAGAGATGGCATATAGAAGGGGAAAAACTTATGAAAAGATGTTCGCCTTCCCAGGGCTTTTCCCTCCCTGCGGCCGTCTCTCCCCCACACACCCTCCGCTGCAGCGAGA
>NW_022325032.1:0-1393 GCF_002776525.5 Piliocolobus tephrosceles | reverse complement strand
ACTCAGTCATATTTATATTTGATAGTTTTGATCTCAAACCAGATTAAAAGCTTTATGAATACTAAGCCATGTCCAAGGTATCTTTTATTTCTCCCAATTTCTGTGTGTAGTACCATATGCACAAATATTGCCAATTTAACACCGGCTGATTAATTGTTGATTGGGTAACTTATAACTCAATAATTAAAGTTAATATATAGTTCAACCCAGCTATGGTAAAATGGACATTTATTAATGCTAAAGAAAATGTCTTTATTTTCTCTATACCATACATTGTAACCTTTTATATTACCTAATTTGAAACTTACTGAGAAGTTGAAAAGATAGTACAAAAACTTTGAATATTTTGAGGGTAGAGGTACCATCTCTTAAGAATAAGGAGTTTCTCTAACAAAACTACAAGAGTGTAATCAAAACCAGGAATTTATCATTGATACAATACTACTATATAATTCTGGTCCATACTCAATATTTTTTAAATGTCTCAATATTTTCAGTACTATATCCCATCAACTACCACTATCATCTTGGCCATAGCTCAATCTGAGGATTGCCTGAAATTAGCATCAAGTTAGCCACTTTTAGTTGAGGGGAACATACCCTCAGCCCTTGTCTAGCTTGTGCAGCTTTGAAATTTTTGGAAAACATAAGCCAAATATTTTATAGAATATCCATTAATCTAGGTGTGTCTGTCTGATGTTTCCTAATGATTATATTTAGGTTAGAGACTTTTGGGAGAAATATCATAGAGACATCAGTGTTCCTTAGTGGATCATGAGTACAAATAGAATGTCAGTCTGTATGTATCCATTTTCATGCTGATGATAAAGGCATACCTGAGACTGGGCAATTAACAAAAGAGAGAAGGTTTTGTTTTTTTTTTTCTTTTTTTTTACACAACTCAGTAATTCCTTGAAAAAATGATAAAATTTATTTGGTACTGTTTAACTGAAATTTTTTTTATTATACTTTATGAACTTACAGTTCCACATGGCTGGGGAGGTCTCACATTCACGGTGAAAGGCAAGGAGGAGCAAGTCACATCTTAGGTGGATGGCAGCATGCAAAGAGAGAGAGCTTGTGCAGGAAAACTCCCCCTTACAAAACGGTCAGATTTGGAGAGAATTATTCACAATCATGAGAACAGCATGGAAACGACCTGCCCCCATGACTCAATTACCTCCCACTGGGTCCCTTCCACAACATGTGGGAATTCAAGATGTGATTTGGGTGGGGACACAACAAAACCGTATCATTCCATCCCTGGGCCCTCACAAATCTCATGTCCTCACATTTTAAAATCAATCATTTGTTCCCAACAGTCCCCCAAAGTCTTAACTCATTTCAGCGTTCACTCAAAAGTCCACAGTCCAGTCTCATCTGAGACAAGGCA
>NW_022325031.1:0-2934 GCF_002776525.5 Piliocolobus tephrosceles | reverse complement strand
TCTCGCTGCAGCGGAGGGTGTGTGGGGGAGAGACGGCCGCAGGGAGGGAAAAGCCCTGGGAAGGCGAACATCTTTTCATAAGTTTTTCCCCTTCTATATGCCATCTCTGATGGGAGCCTTTTTAGATCTTTTGTCCATTTACTAATCGGTTTGTTTGATTTCTTATTGTTGAGTTGTAAGTGGTTTTTAATGGTCTGGATGCCAGACAGGTGTTTGGCAAATATTTTCTCCCTGTCTGTGGCTTGTTTCTCCATTCTCTTAATATTTCCTTTCCCAGAGCAAAGTTTTTAATTGTAACGAAGTCATATCAATATATCTTCTTTCTTTTTTCTTTTCCAATATCTTCTTTCATGGTAGAAATTTGTCTTTTATGTACTTTAGTGATGTATCTACAAAGTAATTGCCAAACCCAAAGTTACCTAAATATCTATTCCTTTTGTTATTTTACAGAAGTTTTACAGCGTTTGGATTTAAATTTAGGTCTGAAAATTGAACTCATAAAAGTAGGAGTAGAATGATGATTACCGGAGGCTGTGTTGCTGGAGAGAAAAATGGGAAGTTGTTCACAGGTGCAAAGATTCAGTTAAGCAGGAGAAATGCATTTTGAAATCTATTGCACAGCAGTATGACTATAGTCAATAATAATGTACTGTATATTTCAAAATAACAAAAAGTAAATTTCAAATGTCTAACCACAAAAAATAAAATTGAGGTGATGGATATTTTATCCTCAATGTAGTCATTCCTTGTTTTATACACATATCCAAGCATCACATTGTAGTCCATAAATGTACGCAATTATGGTTTGACAATTTTAAATATTATTAACTTAAACATGTGTCCTCTGAGTTAATTTTCGAGGAGCAAGGTCTGTATCTCAATTTTTTTTTTTTTTTTTTTTTTGCATATACATATATACATACATGCAATGGATTCATCACTGTTTGAAAAAGCTACCCTTTCTCCTTTGAACTGCCTTTAACTTTTTGTAAAAGATCAGTTGACTGTGTTTGTGGGCTCTTATTTCTGAGTTCTCTATTCTGTTCCATTGATCACTTTGCAAGTCCTTGAACTTTGTTCTTCCCCTACAATATTGTTGGCTATATTGGTTAGTTTGTCTTTCTATATAAACTTTAGAATTGGTTTGTCAATTTCCACACAATAATTTGTTCATGTTTTCACCAGAGTTGTATTGAATTTATAAATTGCATTGAAGAGAACTGACATCTTAACAACATGAGTCTTATTTTGTGAACACAACATCTCTTCATTTATTTAGATCTTTAATTCCTTTCAACAGATTTTATAGTTTTCCCCACACAGAGCCTGCCCATATTTTGCTAGATTGTGTCTGTTTCATTTTCTTGATGCTAATGAAAATGGTATTGGGCTTTTAATTTCAAATTCTCATCGTTCATTGCTGGATGTAGGACAGCAATTAATTTTGTATATTAACCTTATACTGTGCAACCTTGCTATAATCCAGAAGGGGTTTTGGCTGATACTTTGAGATTTTCTACATAGAAAATCAATTTATCAGCGAGTAAAGGACACTTTAATGCTCCCTTTCCAATCTGTATGCTTTTTATTTTATTTTCTTGTCTTGTTGCATTAGCTAGGATTTTAGTATGATGTTGAATAGGAGCAGTGAGAGGGGATAACCTTTCCTTCTTATCTTTTGTGTAAAACATCCCATTTTTCACATTATGTATGATATTGTCTGTGGTGTGTTCTTTTGGTATATGTTCTTTATCAGTTGAGGAATTTCCCTTCTATTTCTAATTTGCTGAGGGTTTTAACCATGAATGGGCTTTGGCTTCTATAAAATGCTTTCTTGATCTATTAATACAATCAAATAACTTTTCTTCTTTAGCTAGTTATGTGATAGATTGCCTTAACTATTTTGTGTTAAGGCAGGCTTGCATACCTGGAATAAATCTCACTTGTTCTTGGTGTGTAATTCAACAATGTATTGTTAGATTCAGCATACTAATATTTTGTCGAGAATTTTTGATGAGAGATACTTGTCTGAACATTTGTTTTTCTTTAAATGTCTTTTTCTGCTTTTAGTATAAGAACTTCATAGAATGAATTGGGATATGTTCCTTTTGCTTCTGTTTTCTGGTAGCGATTGTAAATAATTGTTACCTTTTCTTCCTTAAATGTTTCGTACAATTCGCTGGTGAAATGCTCACGCCTGTAATCCCAGCACTTTGGGAGGCCGAGGTGGGCGGATCCACAGGTTAGGAGTTCAAGACCAGCCTGGCCAATATGGCGAAACCCTGTCTCTACTAAAAGTACAAAAATTAGCCAGGCATGGTGGCATGCGCCTATGGTCCCAGATACTTGGGAAGCTGAGGCAGAAGACTGTCTTGAACCTGGGAGACGGAGGTTGCGGTGAGCCCAGATCATCCCACTGCACTCTAGCCTGGGTGACAGAGCGAGAGTCTGTCTTAAAAAAAAGACTAAAAGAAAAGAAAATGTATTGTTTTATTATACAGTTAAAGAAGAAGGTGTGCGTAGCCGTTGATTTTTCCCTACATGGTAATGTATATGTGACACTTGGGTCACATGTGGAATTAGGGGAAGACAGTCCTTTTCCCTTCTCCTTTCAAGCTTATTGGTGGTGTCAGTGCCCTTCTGATCTGTCTTCCCCACTTCCACTTGCTTCTCCCTTGTTACACGCCTTTGACTTTGATACTCCTGCCACCACGCAACGTGACTCTACCGATGTCCTTCATAGTCCTTTCCCTTCCTGTAGCCGCGGGCTTCTAATCACTGCTCCCCATGGGCAGTGTGATAATTCTTGGAAAGTGACTCATGGTTCCTCGACTTTTTTTAACCCAATAACTTTTCTCTCCACTCCACTGCAAGGTATAACATCAAGGTGCAAGTCATGAAATCACTGGTCATATGTTGCAACTTCTTACACTT
>NW_022325030.1:0-2939 GCF_002776525.5 Piliocolobus tephrosceles | reverse complement strand
AAGTGTAAGAAGTTGCAACATATGACCAGTGATTTCATGACTTGCACGTTGATGTTATACCTTGCAGTGG
The DNA here is from genome assembly GCF_002776525.5 of Piliocolobus tephrosceles. Lineage (NCBI taxonomy): Eukaryota > Metazoa > Chordata > Mammalia > Primates > Cercopithecidae > Piliocolobus > Piliocolobus tephrosceles. Next base: position 2,869 of record NW_022325030.1, on the reverse strand, counting down.
AGTGGAGAGAAAAGTTATTGGGTTAAAAAAAGTCGAGGAACCATGAGTCACTTTCCAAGAATTATCACACTGCCCATGGGGAGCAGTGATTAGAAGCCCGCGGCTACAGGAAGGGAAAGGACTATGAAGGACATCGGTAGAGTCACGTTGCGTGGTGGCAGGAGTATCAAAGTCAAAGGCGTGTAACAAGGGAGAAGCAAGTGGAAGTGGGGAAGACAGATCAGAAGGGCACTGACACCACCAATAAGCTTGAAAGGAGAAGGGAAAAGGACTGTCTTCCCCTAATTCCACATGTGACCCAAGTGTCACATATACATTACCATGTAGGGAAAAATCAACGGCTACGCACACCTTCTTCTTTAACTGTATAATAAAACAATACATTTTCTTTTCTTTTAGTCTTTTTTTTAAGACAGACTCTCGCTCTGTCACCCAGGCTAGAGTGCAGTGGGATGATCTGGGCTCACCGCAACCTCTGTCTCCCAGGTTCAAGACAGTCTTCTGCCTCAGCTTCCCAAGTATCTGGGACCATAGGCGCATGCCACCATGCCTGGCTAATTTTTGTACTTTTAGTAGAGACAGGGTTTCGCCATATTGGCCAGGCTGGTCTTGAACTCCTAACCTGTGGATCCGCCCACCTCGGCCTCCCAAAGTGCTGGGATTACAGGCGTGAGCATTTCACCAGCGAATTGTACGAAACATTTAAGGAAGAAAAGGTAACAATTATTTACAATCGCTACCAGAAAACAGAAGCAAAAGGAACATATCCCAATTCATTCTATGAAGTTCTTATACTAAAAGCAGAAAAAGACATTTAAAGAAAAACAAATGTTCAGACAAGTATCTCTCATCAAAAATTCTCGACAAAATATTAGTATGCTGAATCTAACAATACATTGTTGAATTACACACCAAGAACAAGTGAGATTTTTTCCAGGTATGCAAGCCTGCCTTAACACAAAATAGTTAAGGCAATCTATCACATAACTAGCTAAAGAAGAAAAGTTATTTGATTGTATTAATAGATCAAGAAAGCATTTTATAGAAGCCAAAGCCCATTCATGGTTAAAACCCTCAGCGAATTAGAAATAGAAGGGAAATTCCTCAACTGATAAAGAACATATACCAAAAGAACACATCACAGACAATATCATACATAATGTGAAAAATGGGATGTTTTACACAAAAGATAAGAAGGAAAGGTTATCCCCTCTCACTGCTCCTATTCAACATCATACTAAAATCCTAGCTAATGCAACAAGACAAGAAAATAAAATAAAAAGCATATGGATTGGAAAGGGAGCATTAAAATGTCCTTTACTTGCTGATAAATTGATTTTCTATGTAGAAAATCTCAAAGTATCAGCCAAAACCCCTTCTGGATTATAGCAAGGTTGCACAGTATAAGGTTAATATACAAAATCAATTGCTGTCCTACATCCAGCAATGAACGACGAGAATTTGAAATTAAAAGCCCAATACCATTTTCACTAGCATCAAGAAAATGAAACAGACACAATCTAGCAAAATATGGGCAGGCTCTGTGTGAGGAAAACTATAAAATCTGTTGAAAGGAATTAAAGATCTAAATAAATGAAGAGATATTGTGTTCACAAAATAAGACTCAGTGTTGTTAAGATGTCAGTTCTCTTCAATGCGATTTATAAATTCAATACAACTCTGGTGAAAACATGAACAAATTATTGTGTGGAAATTGACAAACCAATTCTAAAGTTTATATAGAAAGACAAACTAACCAATATAGCCAGCAATATTGTAGGGGAGGAACAAAGTTCAAGGACTTGCAAAGTGATCAATGGAACAGAATAGAGAACTCAGAAATAAGAGCCCACAAACACAGTCAATTGATCTTTTACAAAAAGTTAAAGGCAGTTCAAAGGAGAAAGGGTAGCTTTTTCAAAAACAGTGATGAATCCATTGCATGTATGTATATATGTATATGCAAAAAAAAAAAAAAAAAAAAAATTGAGATACAGACCTTGCTCCTCGAAAATTAACTCAGAGGACACATGTTTAAGTTAATAATATTTAAAATTGTCAAACCATAATTGCGTACATTTATGGACTACAATGTGATGCTTGGATATGTGTATAAAACAAGGAATGACTGCATTGAGGATAAAATATCCATCACCTCAATTTTATTTTTTGTGGTTAGACATTTGAAATTTACTTTTTGTTATTTTGAAATATACAGTACATTATTATTGACTATAGTTATACTGCTGTGCAATAGATTTCAAAATGCATTTCTCCTGCTTAACTGAATCTTTGCACCTGTGAACAACTTCCCATTTTTTCTCTCCAGCAACACAGCCTCCGGTAATCATCATTCTACTCCTACTTTTATGAGTTCAATTTTTAGACCTAAATTTAAATCCAAACGCTGTAAAACTTCTGTAAAATAACAAAAGGAATAGATATTTAGGTAACTTTGGGTTTGGCAATTACTTTGTAGATACATCACTAAAGTACATAAAAGACAAATTTCTACCATGAAAGAAGATATTGGAAAATAAAAAAAGAAAGAAGATATATTGATATGACTTCGTTACAATTAAAAACTTTGCTCTGGGAAAGGAAATATTAAGAGAATGGAGAAACAAGCCACAGACATGGTGAAAATATTTGCCAAACACCTGTCTGGCATCCAGACCATTAAAAACCACTTACAACTCAACAATAAGAAATCAAACAAACCGATTAGTAAATGGACAAAAGATCTAAAAAGGCTCCCATCAGAGATGGCATATAGAAGGGGAAAAGCTTATGAAAAGATGTTCGCCTTCCCAGGGCTTTTCCCTCCCTGCGGCCGTCTCTCCCCCACACACCCTCCGCTGCAGCGAGA
>NW_022325029.1:0-2937 GCF_002776525.5 Piliocolobus tephrosceles | reverse complement strand
TCTCGCTGCAGCGGAGGGTGTGTGGGGGAGAGACGGCCGCAGGGAGGGAAAAGCCCTGGGAAGGCGAACATCTTTTCATAAGCTTTTCCCCTTCTATATGCCATCTCTGATGGGAGCCTTTTTAGATCTTTTGTCCATTTACTAATCGGTTTGTTTGATTTCTTATTGTTGAGTTGTAAGTGGTTTTTAATGGTCTGGATGCCAGACAGGTGTTTGGCAAATATTTTCACCATGTCTGTGGCTTGTTTCTCCATTCTCTTAATATTTCCTTTCCCAGAGCAAAGTTTTTAATTGTAACGAAGTCATATCAATATATCTTCTTTCTTTTTTTATTTTCCAATATCTTCTTTCATGGTAGAAATTTGTCTTTTATGTACTTTAGTGATGTATCTACAAAGTAATTGCCAAACCCAAAGTTACCTAAATATCTATTCCTTTTGTTATTTTACAGAAGTTTTACAGCGTTTGGATTTAAATTTAGGTCTAAAAATTGAACTCATAAAAGTAGGAGTAGAATGATGATTACCGGAGGCTGTGTTGCTGGAGAGAAAAAATGGGAAGTTGTTCACAGGTGCAAAGATTCAGTTAAGCAGGAGAAATGCATTTTGAAATCTATTGCACAGCAGTATAACTATAGTCAATAATAATGTACTGTATATTTCAAAATAACAAAAAGTAAATTTCAAATGTCTAACCACAAAAAATAAAATTGAGGTGATGGATATTTTATCCTCAATGCAGTCATTCCTTGTTTTATACACATATCCAAGCATCACATTGTAGTCCATAAATGTACGCAATTATGGTTTGACAATTTTAAATATTATTAACTTAAACATGTGTCCTCTGAGTTAATTTTCGAGGAGCAAGGTCTGTATCTCAATTTTTTTTTTTTTTTTTTTTTTGCATATACATATATACATACATGCAATGGATTCATCACTGTTTGAAAAAGCTACCCTTTCTCCTTTGAACTGCCTTTAACTTTTTGTAAAAGATCAGTTGACTGTGTTTGTGGGCTCTTATTTCTGAGTTCTCTATTCTGTTCCATTGATCACTTTGCAAGTCCTTGAACTTTGTTCCTCCCCTACAATATTGCTGGCTATATTGGTTAGTTTGTCTTTCTATATAAACTTTAGAATTGGTTTGTCAATTTCCACACAATAATTTGTTCATGTTTTCACCAGAGTTGTATTGAATTTATAAATCGCATTGAAGAGAACTGACATCTTAACAACACTGAGTCTTATTTTGTGAACACAATATCTCTTCATTTATTTAGATCTTTAATTCCTTTCAACAGATTTTATAGTTTTCCTCACACAGAGCCTGCCCATATTTTGCTAGATTGTGTCTGTTTCATTTTCTTGATGCTAGTGAAAATGGTATTGGGCTTTTAATTTCAAATTCTCGTCGTTCATTGCTGGATGTAGGACAGCAATTAATTTTGTATATTAACCTTATACTGTGCAACCTTGCTATAATCCAGAAGGGGTTTTGGCTGATACTTTGAGATTTTCTACATAGAAAATCAATTTATCAGCAAGTAAAGGACATTTTAATGCTCCCTTTCCAATCCATATGCTTTTTATTTTATTTTCTTGTCTTGTTGCATTAGCTAGGATTTTAGTATGATGTTGAATAGGAGCAGTGAGAGGGGATAACCTTTCCTTCTTATCTTTTGTGTAAAACATCCCATTTTTCACATTATGTATGATATTGTCTGTGATGTGTTCTTTTGGTATATGTTCTTTATCAGTTGAGGAATTTCCCTTCTATTTCTAATTCGCTGAGGGTTTTAACCATGAATGGGCTTTGGCTTCTATAAAATGCTTTCTTGATCTATTAATACAATCAAATAACTTTTCTTCTTTAGCTAGTTATGTGATAGATTGCCTTAACTATTTTGTGTTAAGGCAGGCTTGCATACCTGGAAAAAATCTCACTTGTTCTTGGTGTGTAATTCAACAATGTATTGTTAGATTCAGCATACTAATATTTTGTCGAGAATTTTTGATGAGAGATACTTGTCTGAACATTTGTTTTTCTTTAAATGTCTTTTTCTGCTTTTAGTATAAGAACTTCATAGAATGAATTGGGATATGTTCCTTTTGCTTCTGTTTTCTGGTAGCGATTGTAAATAATTGTTACCTTTTCTTCCTTAAATGTTTCGTACAATTCGCTGGTGAAATGCTCACGCCTGTAATCCCAGCACTTTGGGAGGCCGAGGTGGGCGGATCCACAGGTTAGGAGTTCAAGACCAGCCTGGCCAATATGGCGAAACCCTGTCTCTACTAAAAGTACAAAAATTAGCCAGGCATGGTGGCATGCGCCTATGGTCCCAGATACTTGGGAAGCTGAGGCAGAAGACTGTCTTGAACCTGGGAGACGGAGGTTGCGGTGAGCCCAGATCATCCCACTGCACTCTAGCCTGGGTGACAGAGCGAGAGTCTGTCTTAAAAAAAAGACTAAAAGAAAAGAAAATGTATTGTTTTATTATACAGTTAAAGAAGAAGGTGTGCGTAGCCGTTGATTTTTCCCTACATGGTAATGTATATGTGACACTTGGGTCACATGTGGAATTAGGGGAAGACAGTCCTTTTCCCTTCTCCTTTCAAGCTTATTGGTGGTGTCAGTGCCCTTCTGATCTGTCTTCCCCACTTCCACTTGCTTCTCCCTTGTTACACGCCTTTGACTTTGATACTCCTGCCACCACGCAACATGACTCTACCGATGTCCATCATAGTCCTTTCCCTTCCTGTAGCGGCGGGCTTCTAATCACTGCTCCCCATGGGCAGTGTGATAATTCTTGGAAAGTGACTCATGGTTCCTCGACTTTTTTTAACCCAATAACTTTTCTCTCCACTCCACTGCAAGGTATAACATCAACGTGCAAGTCATGAAATCACTGGTCATATGTTGCAACTTCTTACACTT
>NW_022325028.1:0-1403 GCF_002776525.5 Piliocolobus tephrosceles | reverse complement strand
CAGACTGATTGTAAAGAATCACTCAATAAAAGAATTAATTTAAAGGCTATAGCCTTTTATTCACTTATTACAGATAATAATTTCCTAGTCTGCATTTTATGACAGCAAAAAAATAGGTAAGCACAAAAACTACTGTTTATACCTGTGCAATTAGTTTGTGTGTGTGCGTGCGTGTGTGCATGTGCATGCACGTGGGGTGTGTGGATAATGAAGCAGCAAGCAAATAAAACTTAAGCTTTAGGGGTACTCATTTGAGTAGGTCCTTTCCAATGCCCCGGGAGAGGGTCAGCAGCGGTTTCACATGACCAAGCAGTGGGTTCACATAACCACATGTTTTTAGAAAATTCACAAAAGTAAGTTACTTTTACTGTAGTTGGTTAAGAGGGCCATGTCTTTTCACTCTCGCTTGATTTTCGTCACACTTCACCTGGCGTAGAATGTTGTCAAAGTGATTGCAGGAATACTTGAGATTCATCAAGAGGAAGTTGAATAGGGGATACACTTAGTTCTGGTTTAGTGTGCTTCCCAGTCACTATCACATATGGTCAAGCTATTGTCTGTAAATTTTCTAGGCCAGTCAGCGACAGGTCTAGAATACCAACCAAGTTTTCTGAGTTTAATGGTAATGATCTTAACACTGTAGGACTGAGATAAGCAAACATTTTCTGTATTTACCAATTCGTAAATATTCTAGGCTTTGTGGGCCACATATGAGATGTCCTATGTTCTTTAAAAAAAAAAAAAAAAAAAAAAGTCTTAAAAATATTCAAGGCCGGGCACGGTGGCTCCCGCCTGTAATCCCAGCACTTTGGGAGGCCGAGGCGGGCGGTTCACGAGGTCAGGAGATTGAGACCATCCTGGCTAACACAGCGAACCCCCGTCTCTACTAAAAATACAAAACAAAATTAGCCGGGCGTGGTTGGTGGCGAGCGCCTGTCGTGCCAGGTACTCGGGAGGCTGAGGCAGGAGAATGGCGTGAACCCAGGAGGCGGAGCTTGCAGTGAGCGGAGATCACTCCAGCCTGGGCGACAGAGTGAGACAACATCTCAAGAAAAAAAAATTTTTTTTGGCATACATTAGATAAGTGCATATGATGCTTCTGTTTTTGAACGCTCTACTCCGTGTGATTGGTCTATTTGTTGACATTTTCCCTGATATTACAAATCTTATTTACTATAGATTTGTCACAGGTCTTAATAATTGATGTTATAAATTCTCCAGATTTCCTTGACAATTACTTGATCTTTTCAATTTAATATACATTTTAGACTCAGCTAAGTTTAGATTAGGACTGAATTAAAATTATAGATTGATTTGTAATAACTGACAACTTGACAGAGTCTTGCATCTACAATATACAATATACGGATGTGGTATATTTCTAGATATATTTAGGTCTTCTT
>NW_022325027.1:0-1403 GCF_002776525.5 Piliocolobus tephrosceles | reverse complement strand
AAGAAGACCTAAATATATCTAGAAATATACCACATCCGTATATTGTATATTGTAGATGCAAGACTCTGTCAAGTTGTCAGTTATTACAAATCAATCTATAATTTTAATTCAGTCCTAATCTAAACTTAGCTGAGTCTAAAATGTATATTAAATTGAAAAGATCAAGTAATTGTCAAGGAAATCTGGAGAATTTATAACATCAATTATTAAGACCTGTGACAAATCTATAGTAAATAAGATTTGTAATATCAGGGAAAATGTCAACAAATAGACCAATCACACGGAGTAGAGCGTTCAAAAACAGAAGCATCATATGCACTTATCTAATGTATGCCAAAAAAAATTTTTTTTTCTTGAGATGTTGTCTCACTCTGTCGCCCAGGCTGGAGTGATCTCCGCTCACTGCAAGCTCCGCCTCCTGGGTTCACGCCATTCTCCTGCCTCAGCCTCCCGAGTACCTGGCACGACAGGCGCTCGCCACCAACCACGCCCGGCTAATTTTGTTTTGTATTTTTAGTAGAGACGGGGGTTCGCTGTGTTAGCCAGGATGGTCTCAATCTCCTGACCTCGTGAACCGCCCGCCTCGGCCTCCCAAAGTGCTGGGATTACAGGCGGGAGCCACCGTGCCCGGCCTTGAATATTTTTAAGACTTTTTTTTTTTTTTTTTTTTTTAAAGAACATAGGACATCTCATATGTGGCCCACAAAGCCTAGAATATTTACGAATTGGTAAATACAGAAAATGTTTGCTTATCTCAGTCCTACAGTGTTAAGATCATTACCATTAAACTCAGAAAACTTGGTTGGTATTCTAGACCTGTCGCTGACTGGCCTAGAAAATTTACAGACAATAGCTTGACCATATGTGATAGTGACTGGGAAGCACACTAAACCAGAACTAAGTGTATCCCCTATTCAACTTCCTCTTGATGAATCTCAAGTATTCCTGCAATCACTTTGACAACATTCTACGCCAGGTGAAGTGTGACGAAAATCAAGCGAGAGTGAAAAGACATGGCCCTCTTAACCAACTACAGTAAAAGTAACTTACTTTTGTGAATTTTCTAAAAACATGTGGTTATGTGAACCCACTGCTTGGTCATGTGAAACCGCTGCTGACCCTCTCCCGGGGCATTGGAAAGGACCTACTCAAATGAGTACCCCTAAAGCTTAAGTTTTATTTGCTTGCTGCTTCATTATCCACACACCCCACGTGCATGCACATGCACACACGCACGCACACACACAAACTAATTGCACAGGTATAAACAGTAGTTTTTGTGCTTACCTATTTTTTTGCTGTCATAAAATGCAGACTAGGAAATTATTATCTGTAATAAGTGAATAAAAGGCTATAGCCTTTAAATTAATTCTTTTATTGAGTGATTCTTTACAATCAGTCTG
>NW_022325026.1:0-1333 GCF_002776525.5 Piliocolobus tephrosceles | reverse complement strand
ATTTAAAGGCCATAGCCTTTTATCCACTTATTACAGATAATAATTTTCTAGTCTGCATTTCATTACAGCAAAAAAAAAAAAAAAAAAAAGGTAGGCACAAAAACTACTGTTTATACCTGTGCAATTAGTTTGTGTGTGTGTGCGTGTGTGCATGTGCATGCACGTGGGGTGTATGGATAATGAAACAGCAAGCAAATAAAACTTAAGCTTTAGGGGTGCTCGTTTGAGTAGGTCCTTTCCAACGCCCCAGGAGAGGGTCAGCAGTGGTTTCACATGACCATGCAGTGGGTTCACATAACCACATGTTTTTAGAAAATTCACAAAAGTAAGTTACTTTTACTGTAGTTGGTTAAGAGGGCCATGTCTTTTCACTCTCGCTTAATTTCGTCCCACTTCACCTGGCGTAGAATGTTGTCAAAGTGATTGCAGGAATACTTGAGATCCATCAAGAGGAAGTTGAATAGGGGATACACTTAGCTCTGGTTTAGTGTGCTTCCCAGTCACTGTCACATATGGTCAAGCTATTATCTGTAAGTTTTCTAGGCCAGTCAGCGACAGGTCTAGAATATCAACCAAAGTTTTCTGAGTTTAATGGTAATGATCTTAACACTGAAGGACTGAGATAAGCAAACATTTTCTGTATTTACCAATTCGTAAATATTCTAGGCTTTGTGAGCCACATATGAGATGTCGTTATGTTCTTTAAAAAAAAAAAAAGAAAATTTACAATATTCAAGGCTGGGCGCGGTGGCTCCCGCCTGCAATCCCAGCACTTTGGGAGGCGAGGCGGGCGGTTCACGAGGTCAGGAGATTGAGACCATCCTGGCTAACACAGTGAACCCCCATCTCTACTAAAAATACAAAACAAAATTAACCGGGCGTGGTAGCGGGTGCCTGTAGTGCCAGGTACTCGGGAGGCTGAGGCAGGAGAATGGCGTGAACCCGGGAGGCGGAGCTTGCAGTGAGCCAAGATCACTCCAGCCTGGGAGACACAGTGAGACAATGTCTCAAGAAAAAAAAATGTTTTTGTCATACATTAGATAAGTGTATATGATGCTTCTGTTTTTGAACGCTCTACTCCGTGTGATTGGTCTATTTGTTGACATTTTCCCTGATATCACAAATCTTATTTACTATAGATTTGTCACAGGTCTTAATAATTGATGTTATAAATTCTCCAGATTTCCTTGACGATTACTTGATCTTTTCAATTTAATATACATTTTAGACTCAGCTGATTAAGTTTAGATTAGGACTGAATTAAAATTATAGATTGATTTGTAATAATTGACAACTTTACAGAGTCTTGCATCTACAATCTACAATATACGGA
>NW_022325025.1:0-1332 GCF_002776525.5 Piliocolobus tephrosceles | reverse complement strand
TCCGTATATTGTAGATTGTAGATGCAAGACTCTGTAAAGTTGTCAATTATTACAAATCAATCTATAATTTTAATTCAGTCCTAATCTAAACTTAATCAGCTGAGTCTAAAATGTATATTAAATTGAAAAGATCAAGTAATCGTCAAGGAAATCTGGAGAATTTATAACATCAATTATTAAGACCTGTGACAAATCTATAGTAAATAAGATTTGTGATATCAGGGAAAATGTCAACAAATAGACCAATCACACGGAGTAGAGCGTTCAAAAACAGAAGCATCATATACACTTATCTAATGTATGACAAAAACATTTTTTTTTCTTGAGACATTGTCTCACTGTGTCTCCCAGGCTGGAGTGATCTTGGCTCACTGCAAGCTCCGCCTCCCGGGTTCACGCCATTCTCCTGCCTCAGCCTCCCGAGTACCTGGCACTACAGGCACCCGCTACCACGCCCGGTTAATTTTGTTTTGTATTTTTAGTAGAGATGGGGGTTCACTGTGTTAGCCAGGATGGTCTCAATCTCCTGACCTCGTGAACCGCCCGCCTCGCCTCCCAAAGTGCTGGGATTGCAGGCGGGAGCCACCGCGCCCAGCCTTGAATATTGTAAATTTTCTTTTTTTTTTTTAAAGAACATAACGACATCTCATATGTGGCTCACAAAGCCTAGAATATTTACGAATTGGTAAATACAGAAAATGTTTGCTTATCTCAGTCCTTCAGTGTTAAGATCATTACCATTAAACTCAGAAAACTTTGGTTGATATTCTAGACCTGTCGCTGACTGGCCTAGAAAACTTACAGATAATAGCTTGACCATATGTGACAGTGACTGGGAAGCACACTAAACCAGAGCTAAGTGTATCCCCTATTCAACTTCCTCTTGATGGATCTCAAGTATTCCTGCAATCACTTTGACAACATTCTACGCCAGGTGAAGTGGGACGAAATTAAGCGAGAGTGAAAAGACATGGCCCTCTTAACCAACTACAGTAAAAGTAACTTACTTTTGTGAATTTTCTAAAAACATGTGGTTATGTGAACCCACTGCATGGTCATGTGAAACCACTGCTGACCCTCTCCTGGGGCGTTGGAAAGGACCTACTCAAACGAGCACCCCTAAAGCTTAAGTTTTATTTGCTTGCTGTTTCATTATCCATACACCCCACGTGCATGCACATGCACACACGCACACACACACAAACTAATTGCACAGGTATAAACAGTAGTTTTTGTGCCTACCTTTTTTTTTTTTTTTTTTTTGCTGTAATGAAATGCAGACTAGAAAATTATTATCTGTAATAAGTGGATAAAAGGCTATGGCCTTTAAAT
>NW_022325024.1:0-3127 GCF_002776525.5 Piliocolobus tephrosceles | reverse complement strand
GAATGCTTTGAAGCTTATGGTTACAAAGAAAATATCCTCATAAAAAACTAGAATCTTTCCGAGAAACTGTTCTGTGATGTGTTAGTTCATATCACAGAGTTACACTATTCTTTTCGTGGGTCAGTTTGGTAGTACTGTTTTTGGTGAATCTGAGAAGGGATACTTAGGAGTACATTGAAGCCAATATTGAAAAAGGAAATATCCTCAGATAAAACCAAAGGAATCTTTCTGAGAAAGGTCTTTCTGATGTGTGAATTCATCTCACAGTGTTACACCTTTCCTTTTATGCAGCAGGTGGCTTTCACAGTTTTCATTTAATATGCAAAGGGATATTTCAGAGTGCATTTGGGCCTGTAGTGAAAACGGAAAAATCCCCAGATAAAAAGTAGAAAGAAGCTTTCTGAGAACATGCTTTGAGGTGTGTGAATTTATCTCACAGAATTACATTGTTCTTTTTATTTATAAGTCTGCTAAAACTATTTTCTTGGAACCTGCAAAGGGATAATTCGGAGCACATTGAAGCTTATGATGACAAAGGAAATATTTTCATATAAAAACTAGAAAGAAGATTTCTGAGAAACCCCTTTGTGATGTGTTAATTCATCTCACAGAGTTACACAATTCTTTTCATGGATCAGTTTTGTAGCGCTGTTTTTGGGGATACTGAGAAGGGATTATTTTGTATCGCATTGAACCCTATGGTGAATAAGGAAATATCCTCAGAGAAAAACTGGAAAGAACTTTTCTGAAAAAGTTATTTATGACGTGATAATTCATCTCACAGAGTTACACTGTTATTTTCATGTTGGAGTTTGCTAACACTGTTTTCTTTTAATCTCCAAAGTGATATGTGGGAGCACATTGAGGCCTAGAGTGAAAAAGGAAATACCCTCAGATGAAAACTAGATATAAGCTGTCTGAGAAACTGCTTTCTGATGGGTGAACTAATCTTACAGAGCTACACCATTCTTTTCTTTGAGCCGTTAGATAATGCTATTTCCATGGAATCTGCAATAGGATATTTGGAAGCACATTGAAGTGTATATCTTCATATACACTAGGAAATATCCTCATAGGAAAGGAAAAAGAAGCTTTCTGATAAACTACTTTGTGATGTGTGAATTTAACTCACAGAGTTACACTGTTCTTCTCATTGAGCAGTTTTCTACCATTGTTTTCTTGGTATCTGCAATGGGATATTTTGGAGCACATTGAAGCTGAGTGTGAAAAAGTAAATGTCCTCAAAAAAAAAAAAAAACTGAAAAGAAACATACAGAGAAACTTCTTTGTGATTTGTGAATTCGTTGCAAAGAGTTACATGATTCTGGAGCAGTTTGCTAACACTGTTTTCATAAAATCTGCAAGGGGATATTTTAGAGTTTATTGTGGCCTATGGTGACAAAGGAAATATCCTCATAAAAAAACTAGGAAGAAGCTTTCTGAGAAACTGCTTTGTGATGTGTTAGTTCATCTCACAGAGTTACTCCATTCTATTATTGGAGCAATTTGCTAATAATGTTTTTGTGTAATCTGCAATAGGATATTTTGGAGCACATTGAAGCCTATGGTGACAAAGGAAATATCCTCAGATTAAAACCAAAAAGATGCTTTCTGGCATTGAGAGAAAGTGATTGGAGTTATATCTGATGTAAAAGATGAGTTGATTGTTGTTGACGAGTTGATGGGTGCAGCACACCAACGTGGCACAGGTATACATATTTAACAAACCTGCACGTTGTGCACGTGTACCCTAGAACTTAAAATATAATAATAAAAAAAGATGGTTTCTGATAGACTGCTTTGTGATGTGAGAATTCATCTCACAGACTTTCACCTTTCTTTTCATGGAGCGGTTTGCTAACACAATTTTCGTGGAATCTGCAAATTGATACTCACAAGTGCATTGAGGCAAACAGAGTAAAATGACACATCATCAGACAAAAACTAGACAGGAGAATCCTGAGAAATTGATTTGTGATTTGTGAATTTATCTCACAGAGTTACATGATTCTTTTCATGGAGCAGTTTTGTTGCACTGTTTTTAGAGAATCTGAGAAGGGATTTTTTGGATCACATTGAAGCTTATGGTGACAAAGGAAATATCCTGAGATAAAAGCTGGAAAGAAGTATTCTGAGAAAGTTCTTTGTGATGTGTGAATTTATCTGATAGAGTTATGAGATATTCACAGAGCAACTTGCTAACACAGTTTTTGTGGAATATGCAAAGGGATAATTGGGGGCGAGTTGATGCCGATCATAAAAAAGAAAATATCCTCAGACAAAAACCAAAAGAAGCTTTCTGAGAAACTGCTTTCTGATATGTGAATTCATCTCACAGATTTACACCTTTCTTTTCATGGAGCAGTTTGCTACAGCTATTTTCGTGTAATCTGCAAAGGGATATTTGGGAGCGAGTTGATGCCGATTATAAAAAAGGAAATATCCTCAGACAAAAACAAAAAAGAAGCTTTCTGAGAAACTGCTTTGTAATGTGTGAATTCATCTCACAGATTTACAACTTTCTTTTCATGGAGCAGTTTGCTACAACTATTTTCATGGAATCTGCAAAGGGATATTCACAAGTGCATTGAGACCTATGCTGAAAATGGAAATATCCTCAGACAAAAACTAGAAAGAAGATTTCTGAGAATACGCTTTGTCATGTGTGAATTCACATCACAGAGTTACATTGTTCTTTTCATTGAGCAGTGTGCTTACTCCGTTTTCCTGGAATCTGCAATTTGATATTTCGGAGCACATTTAAACTTAGGGTGACAAAGGAAATATCCTCAAATAAAAGTGACAAAGAAGTTTTCTACAAAACTATTATGTGATTCATGAATTCATCTCATTGATTTACACAAAACTCTTTATGGAGCAGTTTGTTAGCACTGTTTTGGGAAATTTGAGTAGGGATATTTTGGATGGTATTGAAGCCTATGGGGACAAAGGGAATATCATCAGATAAAAACTAGAAAGAAGCTCTCTTAGAAAGTTTTTGTGATGTGCGAATTCATCTCATAGAGCTCCATCTTCCTTTTCATGGAGCAGTTTGCTGACACTGTTTTTGTGGAATCTGAAAAAGGATATTTTGGAGCCCATTGAGGCCTAAGTGAAAAAGTAAATA
>NW_022325023.1:0-3127 GCF_002776525.5 Piliocolobus tephrosceles | reverse complement strand
TATTTACTTTTTCACTTAGGCCTCAATGGGCTCCAAAATATCCTTTTTCAGATTCCACAAAAACAGTGTCAGCAAACTGCTCCATGAAAAGGAAGATGGAGCTCTATGAGATGAATTCGCACATCACAAAAACTTTCTAAGAGAGCTTCTTTCTAGTTTTTATCTGATGATATTCCCTTTGTCCCCATAGGCTTCAATACCATCCAAAATATCCCTACTCAAATTTCCCAAAACAGTGCTAACAAACTGCTCCATAAAGAGTTTTGTGTAAATCAATGAGATGAATTCATGAATCACATAATAGTTTTGTAGAAAACTTCTTTGTCACTTTTATTTGAGGATATTTCCTTTGTCACCCTAAGTTTAAATGTGCTCCGAAATATCAAATTGCAGATTCCAGGAAAACGGAGTAAGCACACTGCTCAATGAAAAGAACAATGTAACTCTGTGATGTGAATTCACACATGACAAAGCGTATTCTCAGAAATCTTCTTTCTAGTTTTTGTCTGAGGATATTTCCATTTTCAGCATAGGTCTCAATGCACTTGTGAATATCCCTTTGCAGATTCCATGAAAATAGTTGTAGCAAACTGCTCCATGAAAAGAAAGTTGTAAATCTGTGAGATGAATTCACACATTACAAAGCAGTTTCTCAGAAAGCTTCTTTTTTGTTTTTGTCTGAGGATATTTCCTTTTTTATAATCGGCATCAACTCGCTCCCAAATATCCCTTTGCAGATTACACGAAAATAGCTGTAGCAAACTGCTCCATGAAAAGAAAGGTGTAAATCTGTGAGATGAATTCACATATCAGAAAGCAGTTTCTCAGAAAGCTTCTTTTGGTTTTTGTCTGAGGATATTTTCTTTTTTATGATCGGCATCAACTCGCCCCCAATTATCCCTTTGCATATTCCACAAAAACTGTGTTAGCAAGTTGCTCTGTGAATATCTCATAACTCTATCAGATAAATTCACACATCACAAAGAACTTTCTCAGAATACTTCTTTCCAGCTTTTATCTCAGGATATTTCCTTTGTCACCATAAGCTTCAATGTGATCCAAAAAATCCCTTCTCAGATTCTCTAAAAACAGTGCAACAAAACTGCTCCATGAAAAGAATCATGTAACTCTGTGAGATAAATTCACAAATCACAAATCAATTTCTCAGGATTCTCCTGTCTAGTTTTTGTCTGATGATGTGTCATTTTACTCTGTTTGCCTCAATGCACTTGTGAGTATCAATTTGCAGATTCCACGAAAATTGTGTTAGCAAACCGCTCCATGAAAAGAAAGGTGAAAGTCTGTGAGATGAATTCTCACATCACAAAGCAGTCTATCAGAAACCATCTTTTTTTATTATTATATTTTAAGTTCTAGGGTACACGTGCACAACGTGCAGGTTTGTTAAATATGTATACCTGTGCCACGTTGGTGTGCTGCACCCATCAACTCGTCAACAACAATCAACTCATCTTTTACATCAGATATAACTCCAATCACTTTCTCTCAATGCCAGAAAGCATCTTTTTGGTTTTAATCTGAGGATATTTCCTTTGTCACCATAGGCTTCAATGTGCTCCAAAATATCCTATTGCAGATTACACAAAAACATTATTAGCAAATTGCTCCAATAATAGAATGGAGTAACTCTGTGAGATGAACTAACACATCACAAAGCAGTTTCTCAGAAAGCTTCTTCCTAGTTTTTTTATGAGGATATTTCCTTTGTCACCATAGGCCACAATAAACTCTAAAATATCCCCTTGCAGATTTTATGAAAACAGTGTTAGCAAACTGCTCCAGAATCATGTAACTCTTTGCAACGAATTCACAAATCACAAAGAAGTTTCTCTGTATGTTTCTTTTCAGTTTTTTTTTTTTTTTGAGGACATTTACTTTTTCACACTCAGCTTCAATGTGCTCCAAAATATCCCATTGCAGATACCAAGAAAACAATGGTAGAAAACTGCTCAATGAGAAGAACAGTGTAACTCTGTGAGTTAAATTCACACATCACAAAGTAGTTTATCAGAAAGCTTCTTTTTCCTTTCCTATGAGGATATTTCCTAGTGTATATGAAGATATACACTTCAATGTGCTTCCAAATATCCTATTGCAGATTCCATGGAAATAGCATTATCTAACGGCTCAAAGAAAAGAATGGTGTAGCTCTGTAAGATTAGTTCACCCATCAGAAAGCAGTTTCTCAGACAGCTTATATCTAGTTTTCATCTGAGGGTATTTCCTTTTTCACTCTAGGCCTCAATGTGCTCCCACATATCACTTTGGAGATTAAAAGAAAACAGTGTTAGCAAACTCCAACATGAAAATAACAGTGTAACTCTGTGAGATGAATTATCACGTCATAAATAACTTTTTCAGAAAAGTTCTTTCCAGTTTTTCTCTGAGGATATTTCCTTATTCACCATAGGGTTCAATGCGATACAAAATAATCCCTTCTCAGTATCCCCAAAAACAGCGCTACAAAACTGATCCATGAAAAGAATTGTGTAACTCTGTGAGATGAATTAACACATCACAAAGGGGTTTCTCAGAAATCTTCTTTCTAGTTTTTATATGAAAATATTTCCTTTGTCATCATAAGCTTCAATGTGCTCCGAATTATCCCTTTGCAGGTTCCAAGAAAATAGTTTTAGCAGACTTATAAATAAAAAGAACAATGTAATTCTGTGAGATAAATTCACACACCTCAAAGCATGTTCTCAGAAAGCTTCTTTCTACTTTTTATCTGGGGATTTTTCCGTTTTCACTACAGGCCCAAATGCACTCTGAAATATCCCTTTGCATATTAAATGAAAACTGTGAAAGCCACCTGCTGCATAAAAGGAAAGGTGTAACACTGTGAGATGAATTCACACATCAGAAAGACCTTTCTCAGAAAGATTCCTTTGGTTTTATCTGAGGATATTTCCTTTTTCAATATTGGCTTCAATGTACTCCTAAGTATCCCTTCTCAGATTCACCAAAAACAGTACTACCAAACTGACCCACGAAAAGAATAGTGTAACTCTGTGATATGAACTAACACATCACAGAACAGTTTCTCGGAAAGATTCTAGTTTTTTATGAGGATATTTTCTTTGTAACCATAAGCTTCAAAGCATTC
>NW_022325022.1:0-1854 GCF_002776525.5 Piliocolobus tephrosceles | reverse complement strand
TGTGAAACTGCTTTGTGATATATGAATTCACCTTACAGTTATACTGTCCTTTTCGTTAAGCAGTTTGATAACACTGCTTTCGTGGAATCTGCAATAGGATGTTTGGGAGCACATTGAAGCCTATTTGACAAAGTGTATATCCTGAGATAAAAGCCAAAAAGAACCTTTCCGTGAAACGGCTTTGTGATGTGTGAGTTCATCTCACAGAGTTACAACATTCTTTCCATTGAGAAGGTTGCTAACACTTTTTTAGTTTAATCTGCAATGGGATATTCAGGAGTGCACTGAGGCCTATATTGAAAAAGGAAATATCCCCAGATAAAAACTAGAAAGAAGCTTTCTGAGAAACTGCTTCATGATGTGTGAATTCATCTCACAGAGATACACTGTTCTTTTCATTGAGCTGTTTGACAACACTGTTATCATGTAAACTGCAATAGGATAATAGTGAGTGCCTTGAAGCCTATGGTGAGAAAGGAAATACCCTCAGATAAATACCAAAAAGAAGCTTTATGATAATCTACTTTGTGATGTGTGAATTCATCTCACAGAGTTACACTGTTCTTTTCATTCAGCAGTTTGCTAGCACTGTTTTCTTGGATTCTGCAATGGGATATTTCGGAGCACATTGAAGCTTATGGTGACAAAGAAATATCCTCAGACAAAAACTGGAAAGAGGCTTTCTGAGAAACTACTTTGTGATTTGTGAATTCATCTCACAGAGTTACACGATGCTTTTCATGGAGAATTTGGGTAACACTGTTTTGGGGGATTCTGAGAAGGGATATTTTGGAAAGCATTGAGGCCTATGGTGAAAAAGGAAATATCCTCAGATAAAAACTAGAAAGGAGCTTTCTGAGAAACTGCTTTGTGATATGTGAATTCATCTCACAGAGTTACACTGTTCTTTTCACTGAGAAGTATGCTAACACTGTTTTCTTGTAATCTGCAATGGGATATTTCAGAGTGTATTGAAGCTTATGATGACAAAGGAAATATTCTCCAATGAAAACTAGAAAGAAGTTTTTGAGAAACTGCTTTGTGTTTTGTGAATTTTTCTCAAAGAGTTACAGGAGTCTTTCCATGGAGCAGTTTGGTAGCACAGTTTTAGGGAAATCTGAAAAGGTATATTTTGGATCTGATTAAAGCCGGTAGTGACAAAGGAAATATACTCATATAAAAACTAGAAAGATTCTTTCTGAGAAACTGCTTTCAGATGTGTTAATTCATCTCACAGCGATACACTACTCTTTTCATGAATCAGTTTGAGAGCACTGTTTTTGGGGAATCTGAGAAGGCATATTTTGCATGACATTGATGTCTATGGTGACTAAGGAAACATCATCATATAAAAACTAGAAAGATGTTTTCTGAGAAACTGCTTTGTGAAGTGGGAATTCATCTCACAGAGAGATACCATTCTTCTCTTTGAGCAGTTTGATAACACTGCTTTCCTGGAATCTGCAATAGGATATTTGGGAGCATATTGAAGCCTATGGTGACAAATGATATATCCTCAGATAAAACCAAAAAGAAGCTTTCTGAGAAAATGCTTTGTGATGTGTCAATTCATCTCACAGTGAAGCACTGTTCTTTTCATTGATCAGTTTGCTACAGTGTTTTCTTGGAAACTGCAATGCGATATTTTTGAGTGCGTTGAAGCTTATGGTGACAAAGGAAATATCCTGATATAAAAACTAGAAAGAAGCTTTCTGAGAAACCGCTTTCTGATTTGTTAATTCATCTCACAGAGTTACACTGTCCTTTTCATTGAGCAGTTTGCTCACACTGCTTTCTTGGAATCTGCAATGGGATATTTCAGAATGCTTTGAAGCTTATGGTTACAAAGAAAAT
>NW_022325020.1:0-1854 GCF_002776525.5 Piliocolobus tephrosceles | reverse complement strand
ATTTTCTTTGTAACCATAAGCTTCAAAGCATTCTGAAATATCCCATTGCAGATTCCAAGAAAGCAGTGTGAGCAAACTGCTCAATGAAAAGGACAGTGTAACTCTGTGAGATGAATTAACAAATCAGAAAGCGGTTTCTCAGAAAGCTTCTTTCTAGTTTTTATATCAGGATATTTCCTTTGTCACCATAAGCTTCAACGCACTCAAAAATATCGCATTGCAGTTTCCAAGAAAACACTGTAGCAAACTGATCAATGAAAAGAACAGTGCTTCACTGTGAGATGAATTGACACATCACAAAGCATTTTCTCAGAAAGCTTCTTTTTGGTTTTATCTGAGGATATATCATTTGTCACCATAGGCTTCAATATGCTCCCAAATATCCTATTGCAGATTCCAGGAAAGCAGTGTTATCAAACTGCTCAAAGAGAAGAATGGTATCTCTCTGTGAGATGAATTCCCACTTCACAAAGCAGTTTCTCAGAAAACATCTTTCTAGTTTTTATATGATGATGTTTCCTTAGTCACCATAGACATCAATGTCATGCAAAATATGCCTTCTCAGATTCCCCAAAAACAGTGCTCTCAAACTGATTCATGAAAAGAGTAGTGTATCGCTGTGAGATGAATTAACACATCTGAAAGCAGTTTCTCAGAAAGAATCTTTCTAGTTTTTATATGAGTATATTTCCTTTGTCACTACCGGCTTTAATCAGATCCAAAATATACCTTTTCAGATTTCCCTAAAACTGTGCTACCAAACTGCTCCATGGAAAGACTCCTGTAACTCTTTGAGAAAAATTCACAAAACACAAAGCAGTTTCTCAAAAACTTCTTTCTAGTTTTCATTGGAGAATATTTCCTTTGTCATCATAAGCTTCAATACACTCTGAAATATCCCATTGCAGATTACAAGAAAACAGTGTTAGCATACTTCTCAGTGAAAAGAACAGTGTAACTCTGTGAGATGAATTCACATATCACAAAGCAGTTTCTCAGAAAGCTCCTTTCTAGTTTTTATCTGAGGATATTTCCTTTTTCACCATAGGCCTCAATGCTTTCCAAAATATCCCTTCTCAGAATCCCCCAAAACAGTGTTACCCAAATTCTCCATGAAAAGCATCGTGTAACTCTGTGAGATGAATTCACAAATCACAAAGTAGTTTCTCAGAAAGCCTCTTTCCAGTTTTTGTCTGAGGATATTTCTTTGTCACCATAAGCTTCAATGTGCTCCGAAATATCCCATTGCAGAATCCAAGAAAACAGTGCTAGCAAACTGCTGAATGAAAAGAACAGTGTAACTCTGTGAGATGAATTCACACATCACAAAGTAGATTATCATAAAGCTTCTTTTTGGTATTTATCTGAGGGTATTTCCTTTCTCACCATAGGCTTCAAGGCACTCACTATTATCCTATTGCAGTTTACATGATAACAGTGTTGTCAAACAGCTCAATGAAAAGAACAGTGTATCTCTGTGAGATGAATTCACACATCATGAAGCAGTTTCTCAGAAAGCTTCTTTCTAGTTTTTATCTGGGGATATTTCCTTTTTCAATATAGGCCTCAGTGCACTCCTGAATATCCCATTGCAGATTAAACTAAAAAAGTGTTAGCAACCTTCTCAATGGAAAGAATGTTGTAACTCTGTGAGATGAACTCACACATCACAAAGCCGTTTCACGGAAAGGTTCTTTTTGGCTTTTATCTCAGGATATACACTTTGTCAAATAGGCTTCAATGTGCTCCCAAACATCCTATTGCAGATTCCACGAAAGCAGTGTTATCAAACTGCTTAACGAAAAGGACAGTATAACTGTAAGGTGAATTCATATATCACAAAGCAGTTTCACA
>NW_022325019.1:0-1908 GCF_002776525.5 Piliocolobus tephrosceles | reverse complement strand
AGAAACTGTTCTGTGATGTGTTAATTCATATCACAGAGTTACACTATCCTTTTCGTGGATCAGTTTGGTAGTACTGTTTTTGGTGAATCTGAGAAGGGATACTTAGGAGTACATTAAAGCCAATATTGAAAAACGAAATATCCTCAGATAAAACCAGAAAGAATCTTTCTGAGAAAGGTCTTTCTGATCTGTGAATTCATCTCACAGTGTTACACCTTTCCTTTTATGCAGCAGGTGGCTTTCACAGTTTTCGTTTAATCTGCAAAGGAATATTTCAGAGTGCATTTGGGCCTATGGTGCAAAAGGAAAAATCCCCAGATAAAAAGTATAAAGAAGCTTTCTGAGAACATGCTTTGAGGAGTGTGAATTCATCTCACAGAATTACATTGTTCTTTTTATTTATAAGTCTGCTAAAACTATTATCTTGGAATCTGCAAAGGGATAATTCAGAGCATATTGAAGCTTATGATGACAAAGGAAATATCTTCATATAAAAACTAGAAAGAAGATTTCTGAGAAATCCCTTTGTGATGTGTTAATTCATCTCACAGAGTTACACAATTCTTTTCATGGATCAGTTTTGTAGCTCTTTTTTGGGGGATAATGAGAAGGGATGATTGTGTATCGCATTGAACCCTATGGTGAATAAGGAAATATCCTCAGAGAATAACTGGAAAGAACTTTTCTGAAAAAGTTATTTATGACATGCTAATCATCTCACAGAGTTACACTGTTCTTTTCATGTTGGAGTTTGCTAACACTGTTTTCTTTTAATCTCCAAAGTGATATGTGGGAGCATATTGAGGCCTAGAGTGAAAAAGGAAATACCCTCAGATGAAAACCAGATAGAAGCTGTCTGAGAAACTGCTTTCTGATGGGTGAATTAATCTTACAGAGCTGCATCATTCTTTTCTTTGAGCTGTTAGATAATGCTATTTCCATGGAATCTGCAATAGGATATTTGGGAGCACATTGAAATGTATGGTCACATAGGAAATAGCCTCATAAAAAAGGAAAGAGAAGCTTTCTGATAAACTACTTTGTGATGTGTGAATTTAACTCACAGAGTTACACTGTTCTTCTCATTGAGCAGCTTTCTACCATTGTTTTCTTGGTATATGCAACGGGATATTTTGGAGCACATTGAAGCTGAGTGTGAAAAAGTATATGTCTTCAAAAAAACTGAAAAGAAACATACAGAACAGAGTTTTTGTGGAATATGCAAAGGGATAATTGGGGGCGAGTTGATGCCGATCATAAAAAAGAAAAAGAAAATATCCTCAGACAAAAACAAAAAGAAGCTTTCTGAGAAACTGCTTTCTGATATGTGAATTCATCTCACAGATTTACACCTTTCTTTTCCTGGAGCAGTTTGCTACAGCTATTTTCATGGAATCTGCAAAAGGATGTTTGGGAGAGAGTTGATGCCGATTATAAAAAAGGAAATATCCTTAGACAAAAACAAAAAGAAGCTTTCTGAGAAACTGCTTTGTAATGTGTGATTCATCTCACAGATTTACAACTTTCTTTTCGTAGAGCAGTTTGCTACAGCTATTTTCGTGGAATCTGCAAAGGGATATTCACAAGTGCATTGAGACCTATGCTGAAAAAGAAAAAATCCTTAGACAAAAACTAGAAAGAAGCTTTCTGAGAATATGCTTTGTCATGTGTGAATTCACATCACAGAGTTACATTGTTCTTTTCATTGAGCAGTGTGCTAACTCTGTTTTCCTGGAATCTGCAATTTGATATTTCAGAGCGCATTTAAACTTAGAGTGACAAAGGAAATATCCTCAAATAAAAGTGACAAAGAAGCTTTCTGCAAAACTATTATGTGATTCATGAATTCATCTCATTGATTTACACAAAACTCTTTATGGAGCAGTTTGGTAGCACTGCTTTTGGGGA
>NW_022325018.1:0-1908 GCF_002776525.5 Piliocolobus tephrosceles | reverse complement strand
TCCCCAAAAGCAGTGCTACCAAACTGCTCCATAAAGAGTTTTGTGTAAATCAATGAGATGAATTCATGAATCACATAATAGTTTTGCAGAAAGCTTCTTTGTCACTTTTATTTGAGGATATTTCCTTTGTCACTCTAAGTTTAAATGCGCTCTGAAATATCAAATTGCAGATTCCAGGAAAACAGAGTTAGCACACTGCTCAATGAAAAGAACAATGTAACTCTGTGATGTGAATTCACACATGACAAAGCATATTCTCAGAAAGCTTCTTTCTAGTTTTTGTCTAAGGATTTTTTCTTTTTCAGCATAGGTCTCAATGCACTTGTGAATATCCCTTTGCAGATTCCACGAAAATAGCTGTAGCAAACTGCTCTACGAAAAGAAAGTTGTAAATCTGTGAGATGAATCACACATTACAAAGCAGTTTCTCAGAAAGCTTCTTTTTGTTTTTGTCTAAGGATATTTCCTTTTTTATAATCGGCATCAACTCTCTCCCAAACATCCTTTTGCAGATTCCATGAAAATAGCTGTAGCAAACTGCTCCAGGAAAAGAAAGGTGTAAATCTGTGAGATGAATTCACATATCAGAAAGCAGTTTCTCAGAAAGCTTCTTTTTGTTTTTGTCTGAGGATATTTTCTTTTTCTTTTTTATGATCGGCATCAACTCGCCCCCAATTATCCCTTTGCATATTCCACAAAAACTCTGTTCTGTATGTTTCTTTTCAGTTTTTTTGAAGACATATACTTTTTCACACTCAGCTTCAATGTGCTCCAAAATATCCCGTTGCATATACCAAGAAAACAATGGTAGAAAGCTGCTCAATGAGAAGAACAGTGTAACTCTGTGAGTTAAATTCACACATCACAAAGTAGTTTATCAGAAAGCTTCTCTTTCCTTTTTTATGAGGCTATTTCCTATGTGACCATACATTTCAATGTGCTCCCAAATATCCTATTGCAGATTCCATGGAAATAGCATTATCTAACAGCTCAAAGAAAAGAATGATGCAGCTCTGTAAGATTAATTCACCCATCAGAAAGCAGTTTCTCAGACAGCTTCTATCTGGTTTTCATCTGAGGGTATTTCCTTTTTCACTCTAGGCCTCAATATGCTCCCACATATCACTTTGGAGATTAAAAGAAAACAGTGTTAGCAAACTCCAACATGAAAAGAACAGTGTAACTCTGTGAGATGATTAGCATGTCATAAATAACTTTTTCAGAAAAGTTCTTTCCAGTTATTCTCTGAGGATATTTCCTTATTCACCATAGGGTTCAATGCGATACACAATCATCCCTTCTCATTATCCCCCAAAAAAGAGCTACAAAACTGATCCATGAAAAGAATTGTGTAACTCTGTGAGATGAATTAACACATCACAAAGGGATTTCTCAGAAATCTTCTTTCTAGTTTTTATATGAAGATATTTCCTTTGTCATCATAAGCTTCAATATGCTCTGAATTATCCCTTTGCAGATTCCAAGATAATAGTTTTAGCAGACTTATAAATAAAAAGAACAATGTAATTCTGTGAGATGAATTCACACTCCTCAAAGCATGTTCTCAGAAAGCTTCTTTATACTTTTTATCTGGGGATTTTTCCTTTTGCACCATAGGCCCAAATGCACTCTGAAATATTCCTTTGCAGATTAAACGAAAACTGTGAAAGCCACCTGCTGCATAAAAGGAAAGGTGTAACACTGTGAGATGAATTCACAGATCAGAAAGACCTTTCTCAGAAAGATTCTTTCTGGTTTTATCTGAGGATATTTCGTTTTTCAATATTGGCTTTAATGTACTCCTAAGTATCCCTTCTCAGATTCACCAAAAACAGTACTACCAAACTGATCCACGAAAAGGATAGTGTAACTCTGTGATATGAATTAACACATCACAGAACAGTTTCT
>NW_022325017.1:857-4865 GCF_002776525.5 Piliocolobus tephrosceles | reverse complement strand
TTTGTGGTGTGTGACTTCATCTCAAAGATGTACACTGTTCTTTTCATTGAGCAGTTTGATAACACTGTTTTCTTGGAATCTGCAATAGGATATTTTGTAGTGCATTAAAGAATATGGTGATGAAGGAAATATCCTCAGATAAAAATCAAAAAGAGGCTTTCTGAGATACTGCTTTGTGATGTGTGAATTCATGTCCGAGAGATTGAGCAGTTTGCTAAGACTGTTTTCTTTTAATCTGCGGTGGGATATTTTGGAGAACATTGAAGCTAATAGAGACAAAGGAAATATCCTGAGACAAAAAGTAGAAAAAAGCTTTCTGAGAAAATGCTTTGTGATTTGTGAATTCATCTCAAAGAGTAACATGATATTTTTCATGGATCATTTTTGTAGCACTGTTTTTGGGGGACCTGAAAAGGGATATTTTATATTGCATTGAATTCTAGGGTGACAAAGAAAATATCCTCAGATAAAAACTAGAAAGAAGCTTTCTGAGAATGTTCTTTGTGATGCGTGAATTCATCTTACAGAGTCACAGCGTTCTTTTCATTGAGCAGTTTGCTAACACTGTTTTTGTGGAATCTGCAGAGTGATATTTGGGAGCCCATTGAGGACTATCTTGAAAAAGGAAGTATCTGGAGTAAAAACTAGAAAGAATCTTTCTGAGAAACTTCTTTGTGATGTGTGAATGCATCTCACAGAGTTACATTGTTCTTTTCATTGAGCAGTTTGCAAACACTGTTTTCTTGGAGTCTGAAATGGGCTATTTTGGAGGGCATTGAAGCCTATGCTGACATAGGAAATATTCTCAGACAAAATGTAGAAAGAAGCCTTGTGAGAAATCGCTTTGTGATGTGTTAATTCATCTCACAAAGTTACATGAGTTTTTTTCGTAAATCCATTTGGTAGCACCGTTTTTGGGGGATCTGAGAAGGGATATTTTATTTTATTTTCTTCATTCTGAAAAGCAGTACTTTATTTCACGTGCAAATAAAAAACTATTTTCACAATGCTCTTTTAATTAATCTGGAAAAATACAAAATAAAATGTCATTAATGATTTATATGGAGAAATATTCATCCTAGAGCACTCAGCTAGGTGTCCATTTTTATTAAAGGTATATGAATTGGACTCAAATAACCTGTTCCATCCACCTTTAATAACTACCATTAGCCCAGGACTGGGCTGGGAATGCTTCAGCCTCCACAAAATAACTAGCATGAATATAGAATATCCATACTCAGGGAGCTTCCAGACCAATTAAGGAGGTAAGAGATGTTCATGGAACAATTACTAAGCTATAAACTTTGACTTTGAGTGTCAAAGAAGTTTCCTTAAGAGGAATTCACTTTGTCTAAAACTGTGGAGCAGATCTTCACAGAGGGTGGAACATGTGAGTCCAGGAAATGAATAAGAAATTTTTATTGTTAGAGGATGGGAAACAGGAAGGTAAATCTGTTGGAACACAGCTGTGGTTTCAGACTGAATGAGACATCCATTTTAAAAGTTTTTGTCTATAAATTGACTTCTACCAGAAGCTCTTTTGATTTTAAAACGTCAAGCAGGATGTATAAAGTTAACTATGGAAAGTTAATAGGGCAATACCAGGGTAGCCTTGTTTTACCCATTTCATCTACGGTCCCACTTGGGCTGCTGAAAAGGAACTTGGTCCTGGGATGGGTGATGAACATCTATGGTTCATCTGCCTCTGACTGAATTCCAAAATCAAGCATGATTTTTAAAACCTATGCATTGAGGCCTACGGTGAGAAATAAATATCTTCAGGAAAAAACTGGAAGGAAGCTCTCTGAGAAACTGCTTTTTGATGTGTGAATTCATCTCAGAGTTACACGATTCATTTCTTAGAGCAGTTTGCTAACCCTGTTTTCATGGAATCTGTGTTAGGATATTTGGGAGTGGTTTGAAACAGATGGTGACAAATTAAATATCCTCAGACAGAAAGCAAAAAGAAGCTCTCTGAGAAACTGCTTTGTAATGTGTGAATTCATCTCACACAGTTCCATGATTCTCTTTGGGTATTAGTTAGGTAGCACTGTTTTTGGGGAATCTGAGATGGATTACTTCAGATTGCATCAAAAAGTAGGGTGACAAATGAAATATCCTCATTTAAAAACCAGAAAGAAGCTTTCTGAGAAAGTTTTTTTGTGATGTGTGAATTCATCTCACAGAGTTGCACCATTCTTTTCATGTAGAAGATTCCTAACACTGTTTTCATGGAATCTGCAAAGGGATATTTGGGAGCATAGTGAGGCCTATGGTGAAAATAAAAATATCCTCAGATAAAAACTAGAAAGAAGCTTTCTGAGAAACTGCTTTGTGATGATTGAATTCATCTTACAGACTTTCACTGTACTGTTGATTGAGCAGTTTGCTAACACTGTTTTCTTGAAATCTGCAGTGGGATATTTTGAAGTGCATTGAAGCTTTTAGTTGCAAAGGAATAATTCTCAGATAAAAACTAGAAAGAAGCTTTCTGTGAAATTGCGTTTTGAAATATCCTCAGATTAAAACTAGAAAGAAGCTTTCTGAGAAAGTTCTTCATGATGTGAGAAATCCTCTCACAGAGATACAATTTTCTTTTCATGGAGCAGTTTGCTGACACTGTTTTCGTGGAATCTGCAAAGGGATAATTCGGAGCACATTGAGGCTTATGTTGAAAACGGGCATATTCTCAGTTAAAACTACAAATAATCTTTCCGAGAAACTGCGTTGTGATGTGTGAATTCATCTCAAAGAGTTACACTGTTGTTTTCATTGAACAGTTTATTCACACTGCTTTCTTGGAATCTACAATGGGATATTTTGGAGCCCATTGAAACGTACAGTGACAAAGTAAATATAGTCAGATGAAAACCAAAAAGAAGCCTTCTGAGAAACTGCCTTGTGATGTGTAAATACATCTTACAGATTTACACTGTTCTTTTCATTGAGCCGTTTGCTTACACTGTTTTCCTGGAGTCTACAATGGGATATTTTGGAGCACATTGAAGCTTTTGGTGACAAAGGAAATATCCTCATATTAAAACTAGAAAAAAACTTTCTGAGAAACTGCTTTGTGATGTGTTAATACATCTCACAGAGTTACAGAATTTTTTTCATGGATCAGTTTGGTAACACTGTTTTGGGGGAATCTGAGAAGGGATATTTTGGATCACATTGAAGCCTATGGTGACTAAGTAAATATCCTCAGATAAAAACTGGAAAGAAACTTTCTGAGAAAGCTCTTTGTGATGTGTGAATTCATGTAACAAACTTAAACCTTTCTTTCCATGGAGCAGTTTGGTAACACTATTTTCATGGAATCTACAAAGGGATATTTGGGAGCGCATTGAGGCTTATGGTGAAAAAGGAAATATCCTCAGATAAAAACTAGAAAGGAGCTTTCTGAGAAACTGCTTTGTGATATGTGAATTCATCTCACAGAGTTACACTGTTCTTTTCACTGAGAAGTATGCTAACACAGTTTTCTTGTAATCTGCAATGGGATATTTCAGAGTGTATTGAAGCTTATAATGACAAAGGAAATATTCTCCAATGAAAACTAGAAAGCTTTTTGAGAAACTGCTTTGTGTTTTGTGAATTCTTCTCTTTTTTTTTTTTGACTAGAGAAACTTTACTTCCTGTTTTGATTTATATATTACATTTTTTCTTTTCATGTTACACAAGATGTGTATTTAAACAACCAGATCCTAGATTTGAAGACGAACATACCTGGAATTTGTTCTGTTCTTTTAATTGTCACTTATCCTGTGTGAGGACAGATTTGTTCTGTGTGTAACAGCTACATTTAAAAAGTTATAAAATTGTCCTTAGCGTTACAATGATATATATTTTTTTATTATTATACTTTAAGTTCTAGGGTACATGTGCATAACGAGCGGGTTTGTTACATATGTATACTTGTGCCATGTTGGTGTGCTGCACCCATCAACTCGTCAGCACCCATCAATTCATCATTTATATCAGGTATAACTCCCCAATGCAATCCCT
>NW_022325017.1:0-757 GCF_002776525.5 Piliocolobus tephrosceles | reverse complement strand
TTTAAAAAGTTATAAAATTGTCCTTAGCGTTACAATGATATATTTTTTTTATTATTATACTTTAAGTTCTAGGGTACATGTGCATAATGAGCAGGTTTGTTACATATGTATACTTGTGCCATGTTGGTGTGCTGCACCCACCAACTCGTCAGCACCCATCAATTCATCATTTATATCAGGTATAACTCCCCAATGCAATCCCTCCCCTCTCCCCCCTCCCCATGATAGGCCCCATTGTGTGTTGTTCCCCTTCCCGAGTCCAAGTGAGCTCATTGTTCAGTTCCCACCTATGAGTGAGAACATGCGGTGTTTGGTTTTCTCTTCTTGTGATAGTTTGCTAAGAATGATGGTTTCCAGCTGCATCCATGTCCCTACAAAGGACGCAAACTCATCCTTTTTTATGGCTGCATAGTATTCCATGGTGTATATGTGCCACATTTTCTTAATCCAGTCTGTCACTGATGGACATTTGGGTTGATTCCAAGTCTTTGCTATTGTGAATAGTGCCGCAATAAACATACGTGTGCATGTGTCTTTGTAGTAGCATAATTTATAATCCTTTGGGTATATACCCAGTAGTGGGATGGCTGGGTCATATGGTACATCTAGTTCTAGATCCCTGAGGAATCGCCATACTGTTTTCCACAATGGTTGAACTAGTTTACAATCCCACCAACAGTGTAAAAGTGTTCCTATTTCTCCACATCCTCTACACAAAACTCTTTATGGAGCAGTTTGGTAGCACTGCTTTTGGGGA
>NW_022325016.1:4108-4865 GCF_002776525.5 Piliocolobus tephrosceles | reverse complement strand
TCCCCAAAAGCAGTGCTACCAAACTGCTCCATAAAGAGTTTTGTGTAGAGGATGTGGAGAAATAGGAACACTTTTACACTGTTGGTGGGATTGTAAACTAGTTCAACCATTGTGGAAAACAGTATGGCGATTCCTCAGGGATCTAGAACTAGATGTACCATATGACCCAGCCATCCCACTACTGGGTATATACCCAAAGGATTATAAATTATGCTACTACAAAGACACATGCACACGTATGTTTATTGCGGCACTATTCACAATAGCAAAGACTTGGAATCAACCCAAATGTCCATCAGTGACAGACTGGATTAAGAAAATGTGGCACATATACACCATGGAATACTATGCAGCCATAAAAAAGGATGAGTTTGCGTCCTTTGTAGGGACATGGATGCAGCTGGAAACCATCATTCTTAGCAAACTATCACAAGAAGAGAAAACCAAACACCGCATGTTCTCACTCATAGGTGGGAACTGAACAATGAGCTCACTTGGACTCGGGAAGGGGAACAACACACAATGGGGCCTATCATGGGGAGGGGGGAGAGGGGAGGGATTGCATTGGGGAGTTATACCTGATATAAATGATGAATTGATGGGTGCTGACGAGTTGGTGGGTGCAGCACACCAACATGGCACAAGTATACATATGTAACAAACCTGCTCATTATGCACATGTACCCTAGAACTTAAAGTATAATAATAAAAAAAATATATCATTGTAACGCTAAGGACAATTTTATAACTTTTTAAA